>NW_027637603.1:99507-109507 GCF_951216825.1 Electrona antarctica
TATAACAGGGTGTAAAGGAACCACTGCTATAACAGGGTGTAAAGGAACCACTGCTATAACAGGGTGTAAAGGAACCACTGCTATAACAGGGTGTAAAGGAACCACTGCTATAACAGGGTGTAAAGGAACCACTGCTATAACAGGGTGTAAAGGAACCACTGCTATAACAGGGTGTAAAGGAACCACTGCTATAACAGGGTGTAAAGGAACCACTGCTATAACAGGGTGTAAAGGAACCACTGCTATAACAGGGTGTAAAGGAACCACTGCTATAACAGGGTGTAAAGGAACCACTGCTATAACAGGGTGTAAAGCTTTTCTGAAACAAATAGCAGCATTTTTTTGCAGTCACTTTGGGACAAATAACATTGTTTTTGCACTGCCAGTGCCTGTTCATTATGAGCCCATTAGACCGACATCTGGAACCATTCATGGTATAACACTCTTAACCCATTAGACCCACATCTGGAACCATTCATGGTATAACACTCTTAACCCATTAGACCCACATCTGGAACCATTCATGGTATAACACTCTTAACCCATTAGACCCACATCTGGAACCATTCATGGTATAACACTCTTAACCCATTAGACCGACATCTGGAACCATTCATGGTATAACACTCTTAACCCATTAGACCGACATCTGGAACCATTTATGGTATAACACTCTTAACCCATTAGAGCCACATCTGGAACCATTCATGGTATAACACTCTTAACCCATTAGACCCACATCTGGAACCATTCATGGTATGACACTCTTAACCCATTAGACCCACATCTGGAACCATTCATGGTATAACACTCTTAACCCATTAGACCCACATCTGGAACCATTCATGGTATAACACTCTTAACCCATTAGACCCACATCTAGGACCATTAATGGTATAACACTCTTAACCCATTAGACCCACATCTGGAACCATTCATGGTATAACACTCTTAACCCATTAGACCGACATCTGGAACCATTCATGGTATAACACTCTTAACCCATTAGACCCACATCTGGAACCATTCATGGTATAACACTCTTAACCCATTAGACCCACATCTGGAACCATTCATGGTATAACACTCTTAACCCATTAGACCCACATCTGGAACCATTCATGGTATAACACTCTTAACCCATTAGACCGACATCTGGAACCATTCATGGTATAACACTCTTAACCCATTAGACCCACATCTGGAACCATTCATGGTATAACACTCTTAACCCATTAGACCCACATCTGGAACCATTCATGGTATAACACTCTTAATCTCTTAACGCACATAACTGTACAGGGAAAGATATGGATCAGTCCCATGGATCAGTCCCATATGGATCAGTCCCATGGATCAGTCCCATATGGATCAGTTCCATGGATCAGTCCCATATGGATCAGTTCCATGGATCAGTCCCATATGGATCAGTCCCATGGATCAGTCCCATATGGATCAGTTCCATGGATCAGTTCCATGGATCAGTCCCATATGGATCAGTCCCATGGATCAGTCCCATATGGATCAGTCCCATGGATCAGTCCCATATGGATCAGTTCCATGGATCAGTCCCATATGGATCAGTCCCATGGATCAGTCCCATATGGATCAGTCCCATGGATCAGTCCCATGGATCAGTCCCATATGGATCAGTCCCATGGATCAGTCCCATGGATCAGTCCCATATGGATCAGTTCCATGGATCAGTCCCATGGATCAGTCCCATGGATCAGTTCCATGGATCAGTCCCATGGATCAGTCCCATGGATCAGTTCCATGGATCAGTTCCATGGATCAGTCCCATGGATCAGTTCCATGGATCAGTTCCATGGATCAGTCCCATATGGATCAGTCCCATGGATCAGTCCCATGGATCAGTCCCATATGGATCAGTCCCATGGATCAGTCCCATGGATCAGTCCCATATGGATCAGTCCCATGGATCAGTCCCATATGGATCAGTTCCATGGATCAGTCCCATGGATCAGTCCCATGGATCAGTTCCATGGATCAGTCCCATATGGATCAGTCCCATGGATCAGTCCCATGGATCAGTCCCATATGGATCAGTCCCATGGATCAGTCCCATATGGATCAGTCCCATGGATCAGTCCCATGGATCAGTCCCATATGGATCAGTCCCATATGGATCAGTCCCATGGATCAGTCCCATGGATCAGTCCCATATGGATCAGTCCCATGGATCAGTCCCATATGGATCAGTCCCATGGATCAGTCCCATGGATCAGTCCCATGGATCAGTCCCATATGGAGCAGTCCCATGGATCAGTCCCATGGATCAGTCCCATATGGATCAGTCCCATGGATCAGTCCCATGGATCAGTTCCATATGGATCAGTCCCATGGATCAGTCCCATGGATCAGTCCCATGGATCAGTCCCATATGGATCAGTCCCATGGATCAGTCCCATGGATCAGTCCCATATGGATCAGTTCCATGGATCAGTCCCATGTGGATCAGTTCCATGGATCAGTCCCATATGGATCAGTTCCATGGATCAGTCCCATGGATCAGTCCCATGGATCAGTCCCATGGATCAGTCCCATATGGATCAGTCCCATGGATCAGTCCCATGGATCAGTCCCATATGGATCAGTTCCATGGATCAGTCCCATATGGATCAGTCCCATGGATCAGTTCCATGGATCAGTCCCATGGATCAGTCCCTTGGATCAGTCCCATATGGATCAGTTCCATGGATCAGTCCCATATGGATCAGTCCCATGGATCAGTCCCATATGGATCAGTCCCATGGATCAGTCCCATGGATCAGTCCCATATGGATCAGTTCCATGGATCAGTCCCATATGGATCAGTCCCATGGATCAGTCCCATATGGATCAGTCCCATGGATCAGTCCCATGGATCAGTCCCATATGGATCAGTCCCATGGATCAGTCCCATGGATCAGTCCCATGGATCAGTCCCATATGGATCAGTCCCATGGATCAGTCCCATGGATCAGTTCCATATGGATCAGTCCCATATGGATCAGTCCCATGGATCAGTTCCATGTGGATCAGTTCCATGGATCAGTCCCATGGATCAGTCCCATGGATCAGTCCCATATGGATCAGTTCCATATGGATCAGTCCCATGGATCAGTCCCATGGATCAGTTCCATGGATCAGTTCCATGGATCAGTTCCATGGAGGGAAAGATATGGATCAGTCCCACCATTCAGCAAAGAAGAAATCAGATATCGTGATGTGGCATAAAAAAATATAAATATCGGATCGGTCAAACATCGGTATCGGCAGATACTGAAAAATCAAATGATTGGTATCGGATCGGAAGATGAAAAAACTTTATCGGGACATCCCGAGCAAGAGACCGATTTATTCATGTTGTCTGCATTCTGCCCATCTGCCAGGACAACATAACCCATGTAGACCTGAGGACGATGGCAGTGGTTCTCAAACATTTTCATGGCAAGGACACCCAAAAATATATGTAATTGGCCGCCGACCCCCATCTGAAAATATGTTGTTCCAGTGATTTGAGTTAAAAACAATCGCTCTGAAAGAATATATATTCAAAGATGTGCGCCACATTTTCACGATTAAAAAAAAATATCAGACCTACAACGAGTGCCGCGCTATGAGCTTGTAGGTCTGATATTTTTCAATAGATAAAGTATATATTTGGGGGGCAGCGGTGGCTTAAGGGTTAGAGGAGGAGGAGTTGTTATACCGAAAGGTTGCCGGTTCGATTCCCCTGACGGGCAGGAAAAAAATCTGGGTGGGGAAGTGATTGGTCATCACTCACCCAACACTGCTGAAGTGCCCTTGAGCAAGGCACTGAACCCCCAACTGCTCCAGTGGAGCTGCTTAGTGGCCGACAGTATAAGACTGAGGTTGTACTGGTCAGCTTTACCGGAGTTTGTTGTAAAGTTTAACGGGAGTTTCCTGTAATATACACATCCGTATTCCATGCTTTTTGCGCAGTGATATAACGGTACGTCTGTTTGTGTACTTTGTGTCTCTCAGAGCTCGATGGTGATGGTGGTCTGCGTGGATGCTGATCCGTGCCGCGACAGAGGGCATCGTGGGTAGTAGAAGAAGAAGAAAGAAGCCATGATGCCGAGACGCGCGTCGTCGTCGTCATCACAGCACGAGCGCCGCCACCGCCACCTCTTCCTGGGCGGCGCCTTGCTTCTCCTGCTGATGGCGGCGGGGGGGTTGCCCCCCGGCGCCCTGGGCTGCCCCGCCCGCTGCGACTGCTCCGCCCAGAGCAAGTCGGTCAGCTGCCACCGCAGGCGCCTTCCGGCCATCCCCGAGGGCGTGCCCATCGAGACGCGCGCGCTGGACCTGTCCAAGAACCGCCTGCGCGTGGTCACGCCCGACAACTTCTCGTCCTTCCTGCAGCTGGAGGACCTGGACCTGAGCGACAACCTGATCGCGGCCGTGGAGCCCGGATCCTTCCGCTCGCAGCTGGCGCTGCGCTCGCTGGTGCTGCGCAGCAACCTGCTGCAGCTGGTCCCCGCCGGCGTGCTGTCGGGCCTCACCAACCTCACGCACCTCGACCTGAGCCACAACCGCCTGGTGGTGCTGCTGGACCACGGCTTCCAGGTGAGGAGCAAGGTTCATTTAGCCTTGATCGAGCCCTGAATCGCTAGCCACGCCCATTAAGTCTCTGTCTATGGCGGCGTTAGTGTCGTTCGGAAATCCGATCACAGCAGCTGATTGGCCATCAGCCCTGTCACTCAACAGCGTCAGACAACAAACATGGCTGCCCCCACTGCGGTGACTCACGAATCAATCTGGCTATTAAATCGGCTGATTATCGTATGATAAATAGTTTCTTTACAGAAATGACATCATCATCCAACATATGTTAGCGCTTTTGTTTACATACTAGTAGCGCTCGTTGGCTGTGGTTTGTTTGGTTAGCAAACGGGTTAGCCATAGCCTCATGATTGACAACAACGTCATCTGCTTTCCTACTATTCTGATTGGTTGGTATGAACCAATCACCGAAGACTGCCGCTTTGACAACGCCCATCCCATAAACTGCTGCCGTGGGGAGGTCTTTCAGTCTGAATAATGAAGTGAAACAAAATGAAAATTCAGACAGTGTCAGGCGAAGGTAAATTAAAAGAGGTTAGGAAGCGAAGACCGTACGGTGGACTCCATTTTGCTCCCTGGAAGGAAAGAAACATGCGCAATGGGCTATATGCAGCTATCCAAGACTTCCACGTTCAGCAACATGGAGTCCACCGTACGGTCTTCTGTCCTTCCAGGGAGCAACATGGAGTCCACCGTACGGTCTTCTGTCCTTCCAGGGAGCAACATGGAGTCCACCGTACGGTCTTCTGTCCTTCCAGGGAGCAACATGGAGTCCACCGTACGGTCTTCTGTCCTTCCAGGAGCAACATGGAGTCCACCGTACGGTCTTCTGTCCTTCCAGGAGCAACATGGAGTCCACCATACGGTCTTCTGTCCTTCCAGGAGCAACATGGAGTCCACTGTACGGTCTTCTGTCCTTCCAGGAGCAACATGGAGTCCACCGTACGGTCTTCTGTCCTTCCAGGAGCAACATGGAGTCCACCATACGGTCTTCTGTCCTTCCAGGGAGCAACATGGAGTCCACCGTACGGTCTTCTGTCCTTCCAGGAGCAACATGGAGTCCACCGTATGGTCTTCTGTCCTTCCAGGAGCAACATGGAGTCCACCGTACGGTCTTCTGTCCTTCCAGGGAGCAACATGGAGTCCACCGTACGGTCTTCTGTCCTTCCAGGAGCAACATGGAGTCCACCGTACGGTCTTCTGTCCTTCCAGGAGCAACATGGAGTCCACCGTACGGTCTTCTGTCCTTCCAGGAGCAACATGGAGTCCACCATACGGTCTTCTGTCCTTCCAGGAGCAACATGGAGTCCACCGTACGGTCTTCTGTCCTTCCAGGGAGCAACATGGAGTCCACCGTACGGTCTTCGCTTGCTGTCCTTTTTTAATAGTACTTGCTAAGGAGGACGGGGGGAGCCAGGCACGTGCACGCATTAAGCCAAATACCCAAATACCCAAAAATCATTCACTCACACCCGGTCACTCCAGCATGGCGATTGATCGGTTGAACTCCACTAATAAACAAACCGCAATAAATTACGTTCGGACACTGATGTTATGTGACGTCTACACGATTGTCACATTTTTCAGCAGGTTACCCGTCTGTAAAACAACTGCACCTCTCCAGACCAACAATGCATCATTTACGATGGTGAAATAAATGCTAAATGCCTCTCCTCTCCTTGCCATGCCATATCCGAGAATTGCTTTTTTTTCTGAACTCTCCCGATCTTAAACGCAGCAGTTTGCATTCGCATCTCCAGGAGGCAACGAGTGCACCTGGAATATAGCCGATCTACAAGCTCTCAGCGTGAGGCTTGTAGATCGGCTATTTTCTTCCAAAAGTGCTCCTCTTACGGGATTTCAGCCCCTGTAACACTCTCTGTACGTCCCTGGGCGGATACCTCTCTGTACGGATACCTCTCTGTACGGATACCTCTCTGTACGGATACCTCTCTGTACGTCCCTGAACGGATACCCGACGAAACCCCATAACACTCTCTGTACGTCCCTGGGCGGATACCTCTCTGTACGGATACCTCTCTGTACGGATACCTCTCTGTACGGATACCTCTCTGTACGTCCCTGAACGGATACCCGACGAAACCCCATAACACTCTCTGTACGTCCCTGGGCGGATACCCGACGAAACCCCATAACACTCTCTGTACGTCCCTGGGCGGATACCCGACGAAACCCCATAACACTCTCTGTACGTCCCTGGGCGGATACCCGACGAAACCCCATAACAAACACTCTCTGTACGTCCCTGGGCGGATACCCGACGAAACCCCATAACAAACACTCTCTGTACGTCCCT
This sequence comes from Electrona antarctica, assembly GCF_951216825.1. Taxonomy (NCBI): domain Eukaryota; kingdom Metazoa; phylum Chordata; class Actinopteri; order Myctophiformes; family Myctophidae; genus Electrona; species Electrona antarctica. The sequence continues at coordinate 106,415 of NW_027637603.1, forward strand.
GGGCGGATACCCGACGAAACCCCATAACACTCTCTGTACGTCCCTGGGCGGATACCCGACGAAACCCCATAACAAACACTCTCTGTACGTCCCTGGGCGGATACCCGACGAAACCCCATAACACTCTCTGTACGTCCCTGGGCGGATACCCGACGAAACCCCATAACAAACACTCTCTGTACGTCCCTGGGCGGATACCCGACGAAACCCCATAACAAACACTCTCTGTACGTCCCTGAACGGATACCCGACGAAACCCCATAACACTCTCTGTACGTCCCTGGGCGGATACCCGACGAAACCCCATAACAAACACTCTCTGTACGTCCCTGGGCGGATACCCGACGAAACCCCATAACACTCTCTGTACGTCCCTGGGCGGATACCCGACGAAACCCCATAACAAACACTCTCTGTACGTCCCTGGGCGGATACCCGACGAAACCCCATAACAAACACTCTCTGTACGTCCCTGAACGGATACCCGACGAAACCCCATAACAAGCTTATTGATTATCCTATGAAGTCATGTTTAAACCCCATAACAAGCTTATTGATTATCCTAGGAAGTCATGTTTAAACCCCATAACAAGCTTATTGATTATCCTATGAAGTCATGTTTAAACCCCATAACAAGCTTATTGATTATCCTAGGAAGTCATGTTTAAACCCCATAACAAGCTTATTGATTATCCTATGAAGTCATGTTTAAACCCCATAACAAGCTTATTGATTATCCTAGGAAGTCATGTTTAAACCCCATAACAAACTTATTGATTATCCTATGAAGTCATGTTTAAACCCCATAACAAACTTATTGATTATCCTATGAAGTCATGTTTAAACCCCATAACAAGCTTATTGATTATCCTATGAAGTCATGTTTAAACCCCATAACAAGCTTATTGATTATCCTATGAAGTCATGTTTAAACAATCAAGACAAGAGGCGGTAAGGAAATACATGTAAGATTCCTCCATGCATGGCACAAACATGTCGGTCTAACAGTGTATTGATACCTGCCAACCATGCAGCGCTAGCTGGGGAAACAACATTACGCTTTTTAAAGTGACGGTATACATTGGAGATGTCCCGATACTGTATCGGTATCGGCCCTTATTTGTCATATCGGGTCATATCGGTATCGGCGAATATGCCAGTCTAACCAGCGATCCGACACAGGGGTAAGGAGTTGACACTATGCCAGTCTAACCAGTGATCCCACACAGGGGTAAGGGGTTGACACTATGCCAGTCTAACCAGCGATCGCCCACACAGGGGTAAGGGGTCGACACTATGCCAGTCTAACCAGGGATCCCACACAGGGGTAAGGAGTAGAAACTATGCCAGTCTAACCAGCGATCCCACACAGGGGTAAGGGGTCGACACTATGCCAGTCTAACCAGCGATCCCACACAGGGGTAAGGGGTCGACACTATGCCAGTCTAACCACAGATCCAACACAGGGGTAAGGGGTTGAAACTATGCCAGTCTAACCAGCGATCCCACACAGGGGTAAGGGGTTGACACTATGCCAGTCTAACCAGCGATCCCACACAGGGGTAAGGGGTCGACACTATGCCAGTCTAACCAGCGATCCCACACAGGGGTAAGGGGTTGACACTATGCCAGTCTAACCAGCGATCCCACACAGGGGTAAGGGGTCGACACTATGCCAGTCTAACCAGCGATCCCACACAGGGGTAAGGGGTCGACACTATGCCAGTCTAACCAGCGATCCCACACAGGGGTAAGGGGTCGACACTATGCCAGTCTAACCAGCGATCCCACACAGGGGTAAGGGGTCGACACTATGCCAGTCTAACCAGCGATCCCACACAGGGGTAAGGGGTCGACACTATGCCAGTCTAACCAGCGATCCCACACAGGGGTAAGGGGTCGACACTATGCCAGTCTAACCAGCGATCCCACACAGGGGTAAGGGGTCGACACTATGCCAGTCTAACCAGCGATCCCACACAGGGGTAAGGGGTTGACACTATATGCCAGTCTAACCAGTGATCCCACACAGGGGTAAGGGGTTGACACTATGCCAGTCTAACCAGTGATCCCACACAGGGGTAAGGGGTTGACACTATGGCAGGTAAATAAAATGTTGGCACATGTGGAGTTTTTTGGAGTTGCCCCAAACTGCAAGTGCACATTATGAGTGAGGAGTCTGCTATAAACACAACACGAGATATATAGCTAGATAGCTATAAACACAACACCAGATATATAGCTAGATAGCTATAAACACAACACCAGATATATAGCTACATAGCTATAAACACAACACCAGATATATAGCTACATAGATAGCTATAAACACAACACGAGATCACAATACTGGTATCGGTATTTGGTATCGGCTAACACAGAAATGGTCGTATCGGGATCGGATCGGAAACGAGAAAAGTGTATGGGGACATCCCTAGTATACATATACATTTTTTTCCCCCCCGAAGTCTCCTGAACCACATCTCCAGTAGATAAAGAGTGCAGGGTTGAGCTCGACGCGTTGAGAGCTTGATCTGCTATTCTGGGCCAACAGTGCCCTCTTATGGGCCTCTCTCTAACACTTTCTGCACGTGCCTGCCGGCCTGATCGATATATATAAGGCGTTCGTTATCAATAATAAAACAAATTGAACGAGCCCCACATCCCTCCTATATGCTTCTAGGACCTCGGCCAGCTCACCTCCCTGGAGGTGGGGGACAACGAGCTGGTGTTCACGTCTCATATCCCTCCATAGAGCTGGTGTTCACGTCTCATATCCCTCCATAGAGCTGGTGTTCGCGTCTCATATCCCTCTATGTTTCCTTCCAGGACCTGCGGCGGCTCACCTCCCTGGAGGTGGGGGACAACGAGCTGGTGTTCGTGTCTCAGCGGGCGCTGGCGGGCCTGCTGGGGCTCCGCAGCCTGACCCTGGAGCGCTCCAACCTCACCGTGGTGCCCACCGACGCGCTGGCACACCTCCACGGCCTCACGGAGCTGCGCCTGCGACACCTCAGCATCGGCGCCCTCAAGCCCTACTCCTTCAAGAGGCTGTGGCGCCTGCGCCACCTGGAGGTGTGTTCGTTGTATCCTAAT
>NW_027637603.1:114507-182007 GCF_951216825.1 Electrona antarctica
CGGCGTCTACCTGTGCATCGCCAGCAACGCGGCCGGCAACGCCAGCCTGTCGGCCTCGCTGGCCGTCAAGAGCCTCAGCGTGGCCGAGCGCTCGCTGTACCACGGCAACCGCAGCCAGCACCACCCGTACCTCCACCTGCCGCCAGACTCCTCCTCCTCCAATGGCAGCTGGGCCAACGGCAGCGGCGCCGTCCTCTACAACATGACGCCCACGCCCATCGACCTCAAGACCATCCTCATCTCCACGGCCATGGGCTGCCTCTCCTTCCTGGGCGTGGTCATCTTCTGCTTCCTGCTGCTGTTCGTGTGGAGCCGCGGCAAGGGCCGCCACAAGGGCAACAACTTCGACATCGAGTACGTGCCGCGCAAGGCCCACCACGGCGGGGGGGGAGGGGCGGCCGGCGAGGCGGCCGAGACCAGCGGCCCGCGCCGCGTCAACATGAAGATGATTTGACCCCCCCCCCACCACCCCCCCTCCCCCGTGGGAGGGGGAGGGGGGGCGGGCGGTCAGACAGCGCACACATATCAGTTGAAAAAACTTTTCTATGACCCTGTGTGGTGGGCGTCCTGGAGTGGCTGTAGAGAGAGAGAGAGAGAGAGAGAACGACTATTTTGTGGCCACGCTATATAACTCGTTCAAACATTTGTTTTAATTAATTGGCCGTAACGTCTAATTCATTCCCACGTCTTATTTTACAATTGATTGCGTTTAGCAGACGGTCTTAACCGGAGCGACTTAGAATGAGCAAAGTAAACACATATAATGTAGAGATAAGACAGCACAGTGCCTCAGTAAAACCTCAAAGCGTCAATCTGAACAATTAAACTAATTTACTTTTAAAATAATAATCTGTACATTGAAACTATAATATATCAGGTAAACATGAACCTAGTTCATTCGTGCACAACAAATTACGCAAATTAAAGTAATATGGCGGGGCTCAGCCCTATTGGCTCGTGGGTTGGTCTGGCGAGTTGGATCCCCGGGTTCGATCCCCGCTTTCCGCGCAATGCTACAATCTGGCGTAGTCGGCAGGACGTGAAACGTGATATCCTCGCGTGAGGGACATCGTGTGTGGCAGTCCGCAGTACGAAGTGAGAAACGCGAGGACACGCTTCAAAGACTAGGGGGGTGATTGTAGCCCCCAGCCAAGAAACCAGCCCGCAACAGCCCTGCCAATCGGGGCTCAGCCCTCACTGTGCAAAAAGCATGGAATACGGGATGTGTATATTACAGGAAACTCCCGTTAAACTTTCCAACAAACTCCGGTAAACTCCCGAATTGTACCATCAACCTGTATATTACCGTATATTAACTGTATATGCTGCTAAACTTACGGTTTACGGGCAAATCTAGTGCTCATCATTTCCCGTTAACTCCTCTTTTCGCAGTGCTGGTTGGCACGGTGGGTTGCGCGTCGGTCTGGCGAGTGGGAGGCCCGGGTTCAATCCCCGCTTTCCGCGTAATGCTACAATCGGCATGGCCTCAAGATAGTTGTTTATTTTTTTGTCTCTGTATGGCCACTAGGGGGCTCCACAGCGCAGTGGCTTTGTGACAATAAAAAAAAGGAACAAAAAAAAGTGGTGTACCAATATAGTGGGTGTGGATTTGAAGGTAAATCTTGTGGACAATGTTGATATGAAAACAAAATCAAACACATAACGTGATCTTTTGAAACTGTGGACGTGTTTATATTCTCATCCAGCACTGAGTATTATTACTGTACGTAGTGTACCCACATATCCATGACGGAAGTGACACGGTGTTGATTTCGTCGACTAATACTATGACAAAAATAAATGTCCGTAGACTACCTATTTTTCACAGACGACAACGAAATGGAGACTAAATGAAAACTAAGCTATGATGACTAAGACTAAGACTATAAGGGCTCTATTTTCGTTCCATGCTAAAGCCCTTATCTCTAAACTACTGCCTTTTTTTGAGAGGTGCAACCACTCCTATAGACAGCTGTGTGTGTCCCTGGGTCTGTCTGTCCAAGCACGAACATAGCGTTATAGCGTCTGTTCACCACCAGGTGTCACTGTTATATGAACCTTTATTGAGAAAGGATATCCCTGCACAGCCTAACACACAGACACACACACAGGCCAGGGAGGAGGGCTTGTACAGTACAGTACAGTACAGTACAGTACAGTACAGTACAGTACAGTACAGTACAGTACAGTACAGTACAGTACAGTACAGTACAGTACCGTACAGTACAGTACAGTACAGTACAGTACAGTACAGTACTCACTTTTTTTTTTACTATTTTGAAGAAAACAAAATAATAGTTCAAACAGCCGATCTACATCGACAGGTGAGCTTGTAGGCTATTTAAACTATTTAAAAAAAAAAATCAAAATAGTAAAAATAAATAAAAAAGGGCAATGTAGTTTAGGGATTTAGCATGGATTGAAAATAGAGCCCTCAGTCAGTAGAAGTCATTTTTACACTTGGTTGCATGCTGAAAATAGCCGATATACAAGGCTATTTCCAGCAAGTGTAAAATCAGTCATTACGACGGCATCAAGGCCCGACAAAATACATTTCAGTCGACTAAAACCTTAACGACATTTAGTCGACTAACACTAGACCAACACTATGGACATTCCGGGTGACTTAAATGAAAACCATTCAAGAAGAGACTATAATATGACTTTAAGACTCAAATCTAAAATGTGCTGTCCAAAATAACACTGATGCAGTGCTGTGCTGCATGTGCTGCTCTCCCCTGGAGCGGTACACTTTTTCTCTCTCTCCGTGGTGTTGTTATTATGAGTAATATGGTGTCGTTCCACTCACGGTGACACCCCCCCGGGTGACCCCTGGGTGACCCTGGGTGACCCCACGGGGAGGACGTGACAGGACAGGGGACAACGTGGGGTGACGACGGACGGTGGCACGCGAGTCGCAACCCGCTGCCACGTGTCAAAGACTATAAACCGTCTAAATACCCCCATATCTGAGCTGCAGTGTGTATGTGTGTGTATGTGTGTGTGTGTGTGCGTGTGTGTGCGTGTATGTGTATGTGTGTGTGCGTGTGTGTGTGTGTGTGTGTGTGTGTGTGTGTGTGCTTGTATTACTATACTTGTGAGGGCCAATCATTGTCCTCACGAGCACAGCAGGAACTTAAAGGGATTGTGACATAACAAAAACAAGTTTTTGTATTTTGTATTTTTTGTTTTGTTTTGTTTTCTGCAGCTCAATTGCATCCAAAACAATCAGACCAGTCTGAAGCGAGTGGTGCAACAGCACCCCCTATTGGTACTCTAAACATCGGGACATATAGGTTAGGACATAGGGACATTGCTGTTCCTTGGAGTGGTTGCACCACTCAAAAAAACCCTGAACGTTTAACATTCAGTAGAGTTTCTGTGGTCTGGGGGGTTTTCTGGCTCAAACAAAGTGCTCTGGTGTTCCCTGTGGACTGTGATGTAAGAGCGCCAGCAGATGTCACTGTTTTCACAGTTTTTCCTCGTTTTCATCGCAGCTCAAAAGGCTTCACAGACACCAGAGAAAATCCCAGACCACAGAAAATCCACTTAAAATTTTCAAAGTTCAGGTTTTTTTGGATGTAATTGAGTTCATAAAACCTAAAAGAAAAATTAACATAAATTAATGTCATGAATATAATATATATATATATTTATACGCAACCAACATGGCCGATCTACAAGGTTGTGAACCGCCTGTGGATCGCCCGTTTAATTTGTTTTCATTTTTATTTTTTTAGTGTGTGACACCAACACGCACAATTGAACTCAGGCTTCAGGGTTAAAAAATGGCAGAACAAACATGGTACACATTGAATTCATCATGTATTACCGTCCTAAAAAACGGTTGATGTCCTCCACAAGTATAGGAATACAACCGGTGTGTGCGTGTGGCCGGCGTGCGCGTGTTCGTGTGTGCATGTAAGCATCTGTGCGCGTCTGTGTGCATGTGCACGCATTGCCTTTTTCTTGTTGCGTGACAGCCTGGGCAAATTATAACCACGATAAACCATCCTTATCGTGGGGAAGGTTTTCGCCGGAAAATATAGTACACCTAGTCAGGGGATATTAATACAATCTGGGAATACATTTCTTACCAAGAATTTTCTTCACCAATGTGTTTGTAAAGGAAGGTGTCTACTAACATATCCCACATTGGTTTATATTCAACCACCCTAGGGGAACTTTTGACACTTGCCGAAAGTTGGGGTACCATACAACCATTATAAGGCAAAATGTTCTAAATTTCATTATGCTTTAAGTAGCATGTGACGTGTCAAACTAGGGGTTTTTCATCATTCTGAATCCATTCCAAGCATTAGTTTTGCACGAAAAACACTCCTTGGGCTTAATAAGGCCATAGCTGTCATCACAAATGTGATGAGGTCAGCACATTTGGGCAAATTAGGGCACATTTGGGCAAGTGTCTATGGCCGTTTTTAGCCCAAGGAGTGTTTTTCGTGCAAAACTAATGCTTGGAATGGATTCAGAATTATGAAAACCCCCTAGTTTGACAGGTCACAACCATTATAAGGCAAAATGTTCTAAATTTCATTATGCTTGGTACCCCAACTTTCGGCAGCTGTCAAAACTTCCCCTAGGGTGGTTGAATATAAACCAATGTGGGATATGTTAGTAGACACCTTTACAAACACATTGGTGAAGACAATTCTTGGGTAAGAAATGTATTCCCAGATTTGACATTATACTGATAATATTCCCTGACTAATCATGAACAAGATCGGTTATTTACGGCAAAAGCTCCTTCCCAACAATAACGGAGAACAGAAAAGACGCTTCTCTAGAGCATCGAGCAGAGAAGACTCTTCTCTATAGCATCGAGTCCTGAAGCGTATAAATATCTGGGTTTATGTGGTTATAGAAAAAGGAGAGTTTATAGGGTCCGAAAAGCGCTTTTATTCCCACGCCTTTGTATCTAGTCATTTGTAAACAACGGTAGTGTCACTTTGTTTGTATGCAAGAATCTCTCCTTATGAATATTCAAGAGAAATGCTGCAAAAAAAAAAAAAAAAAAAAAAAACGGAAAAAAGAAGAAAAGAAAAAGTACTTCTCAACTAGGTCATTGTTCCCTTTGGAATATAAATCTATAATTAGGCGAAGAGGGACTGGGGGCGGGGCGGGGATTCCTAAATATAAGGAGACGTTCTTTACAGTATGAGTACGGTATTGACAGCATGGGGGGGGGGGCGTTATTTATGTCCATGTGGGTCACACCAGTGGTTCCCAAAGTGGGGTCCGGGGACCACCAGGGGTCCTTGAGGGAGTTCCAAGGGGTCCCCCATCCAAATGATAGTTTGGAACCAAATGGTCCCTTATGGGTCTGTAACTCTGAGAGTGTACAAATGGAACCAAATGGACCCTAACGGGTCCATTTGGTTCCATTTGTACACTCGGAGTTAAAGTAACATTGATTTTTACAATATAAATTAGGGGTCCCAGAGATAGAAATGCTATTAAATGGGGGGTCCGTAGACTAATGCATGTCAAACTGGGGGGTCCTTGAAATGAAACGGGCTGAGAATCACTGCTAGAGCCGTACAAATCTTCTCTTATGGGGGGGGGGGGGGGGGGGGGGGGGGCATATACCTCTTCTAATGGGGCTAATAAATCTCGATTTGGGGGTCCTTGACATGAAAAAGGGTTGGGAACCACTGGTTCACGCCTTGCAAACAAGCGGATGGATCTTCAAGCACCAAGAAGTACCCGTGGTCCCAACTGGAGTCCGACCAAATCTTATTTTGGCTTATTTTGGGTCTGATTACTCGAGTTCTCTTCATGTATACATTTATTTTATTTTGTATTGTCCATCTATTCTATCGCCTCATAATGATGCATTGTGAGCTTGTAGATCAGCTATTATTTATTCAAAGTAAAACAAAACAAAAAAATTGCTGCATAATTGCCCAATACAATCAAAACGGTTAAAATGACCAACATTATTTTTTTTGTATTAAAAGGCATCTTGAAAGGCTCATCACAATGTATTATTACAGATAATATTATATTGGTCGGGCTCTAGTCAAAAATGTATACGGTTTTTAAAGGACCACTTCACTTTTCAACCTATCTTCATATAATAGGTCCTCACTAATAATCATGAAAAAATGGCGCAATTCTTTTCTACTCTGTCTGTGTCTCATAGGAGGGCTGTGGGCAGTTCAGAAACCTGTCCACCAGTGACATAATCGATGGGGAATACAAGCTAATATAAACTGCAGGCTAAAAGTTGCAATGCGAAAATGGAAGCCATCGTTCTCACGATGAAAATCTAAACATTTATGTAAAAAAATCTTGTTTAAATAAATTCTGTCTACTGATGATGTCACTGGAAGACGGTTTCTGAACTGCCCACAGCCCTCCTATGAGACACAGACTGGTTTCTGAACTGCCCACAGCCCTCCTATGAGACACAGACTGGTTTCTGAACTGCCCACAGCCCTCCTATGAGACACAGACTGGGTTCTGAACTGCCCACAGCCCTCCTATGAGACACAGACTGGTTTCTGAACTGCCCACAGCCCTCCTATGAGACACAGACTGGTTTCTGAACCGCCCACAGCACTCCTATGAGACACAGACTGGTTTCTGAACCGCCCACAGCCCTCCTATGAGACACAGACTGGTTTCTGAACTGCCCACAGCCCTCCTATGAGACACAGACTGGTTTCTGAACTGCCCACAGCCCTCCTATGAGACACAGACTGGTTTCTGAACTGCCCACAGCCCTCCTATGAGACACAGACTGGTTTCTGAACTGCCCACAGCCGAGACACAGACTGGTTTCTGAACTGCCCACAGCCCTCCTATGAGACACAGACTGGTTTCTGAACCGCCCACAGCCCTCCTATGAGACACAGACTGGTTTCTGAACTGCCCACAGCCCTCCTATGAGACACAGACTGGTTTCTGAACTGCCCACAGCCCTCCTATGAGACACAGACTGAGTAGAAAGAAATCGTGCCATTTTATCATGATTATTAGTGAGGACCTATTATATGAAGATAGGTTGAAAAGTGGCGAAGTGGTCCTTTAATCTGAGAAAAGAAGTGTATGTTAAGCTTTTTTTACACTAAAAAAACACTATAAATCTTGGGGCATATTTTGCTACCCGCCCAAACGGCCCAATCCCTTGATAATCATAGAAAAGCAGAGTTTTGCTGACCATACAGTGACCAACGGTAACGGTACAGTGCTGACCATACAGTGACCAACGGCTGCCTTGTGGCAGGAGAAATTTAACCCTTAGACCTGAGGACACTTTTACCAAATGTCTTCTAAATCCTGACAGTTTTCTGAAAATGTTTCTATGTCAGTCGTTCTCAAACAATTTTGGCCGCCGACCCCCCCATCTGAAAATATGTTGTTCCAGGAACATATATTTTTTTGCAAAAAGGGTGAAGTGTCCCTTTAAACTTAAGCAGACTAATCAATCAATGATACAAAATTAAAATAATTAAAAAGAATCCATATACTGTAAGTAGTGAAAATAGTATAGTCTCGCGAGCCAGAGTGTTGCCTCCCACAATTAGCTTCCGATCCCCACTGAGCAATTGGCGGCTTTTAGACGCCTAAATGACCGTCTAAAACATGGGGGTCTAAAAATGAAAGTTTTTTAGCAGTCTAGGCTTAGATTAGACGTTGAAACAACATTGTTGATTAGGCTAATCAAGGTCTAAATATAGAAAAACTTTCATTTTTAGACTATTTTTACCCCATTTTTTAGACTCTTTTTTTAGCCATTTAGCTGTCTATTAGACTACAAAAATACTCCATTCTGGAGCACTGAAGACGTCTCCTCCCCACTTCCGTTTCGTCTTTACAGTCACGCAAACGTATCCGAATATAAATCTAAAATCATCTAAGCATATATAGCTTGCAGCTTAACAAAAATGGAAATTCAAATAAATATATAGATATATATGTAAAGATATTTTAAGATATATTTTCGTGAACGGAACTAACAAACAGATGATAGATAGCTTCATGTCTCGGGTTTCGGGAGGTGTAGTTAATTAATTCTCTCTATAGCATTCGGAGATTATACGGAATAGTTTTATGGCTATATACGTGAGGCTACGGAAATAGCAGATCTACAAGTTTACAGGCGCTTCACAATGTGACACGTACACGTTGTGAACTTATACTGTAGATCAGCTGTTTTAGTTATTTTTTGCACGACTCCATTGGACAACAAAGTATCCGTTTTGGTTGATTATATGAAAAACAATGATTTTTTTTCATGTACAGCAGTTGATGTATGAGAACAAAAATCAATGAACCAATTTGAGCAACAGGTGAGAGATTCCAAATATCGGTATATCGATGCATTTTCAAACCCATTTAGGCCTGACGTCGAAATTTAAAAAAAAATTCTTCTAAATCCTGACAGTTTTCTGAAAAACCCCATGTTTCCATGTCAGTCGTTCTCAAACATTTTCATGTCAAGGACACCAAAAATATATGTAATTGGCCGCCGACACCCATCTGAAAATATGTAGATCCAGGGACCCCCCAGAAGCAAAGATTTGAGTTAAAAACGTTCGCTCTGAAAGAATATAATATTCAAAGATTTGTGCCAAATTGTCACGATTTTTCAAAAAATAAATAGCAGATCTACAAGCTCGTCGCGGTGCTGCGCTACGAGCTTATATATCTGCTATTTTTCAATAGCTAAAGTATAAGATAATGCTTTAAAACATCCAAAAAGGGGTTCCCGCCCTGAATGGGTTAACCAATTTGAGCAAGAGGTGAGAGATTCCAAATATCGGTATATATATATCGATGCATTTTCCGTTAATTGCCCAGCCCTAGCTGGGCCCTAGCTGGGCCCTGATTGGGCCCTAAGTGCATGGGCCCTGATTGGGCCCTAGCTGGGCCCTGACTGGGCCCTGACTGGGCCCTGACTGGGCCCTGACTGGGCCCTGATTGGGCCCTGACTGGGCCCGGATTGGGCCCTGACTGGGCCCTAGCTGGGCCCTGACTGGGCCCTGATTGGGCCCAGTCAGGGCCCTGATTGAGCCCTAGCTGGGCCCTGACTGGGCCCTGACTGGGCCCTGACTGGGCCATGACTGGGCCCAGTCAGGGCCCAGTCAGGGCCCAGTCAGGGCCCTGATTGAGCCCTAGCTGGGCCCTGACTGGGCCCTGACTGGGCCCTGACTGGGCCCTGACTGGGTCCTGACTGGGCCCTGACTGGGCCCTGACTGGGCCCTGACTGGGCCCTGACTGGGTCCTGACTGGGCCCTGACTGGGCCCTGACTGGGCCCTGACTGGGCCCTGACTGGGCCCTGATTGGGCCCTGACTGGGCCCTGACTGGGCCCTGATTGGGCCCTAGCTGGGCCCTGACTGGGCCCTGACTGGGCCCTGACTGGGCCCTGATTGGGCCCTGACTGGGCCCGGATTGGGCCCTGACTGGGCCCTAGCTGGGCCCTGACTGGGCCCTGATTGGGCCCAGTCAGGGCCCAGTCAGGGCCCAGTCAGGGCCCTGATTGAGCCCTAGCTGGGCCCTGACTGGGCCCTGACTGGGCCCTGACTGGGCCCTGACTGGGCCCTGACTGGGCCATGACTGGGTCCCAGCCCCGCTCGCATTCTTCTTTTGAACGCTGCACTTCAAGCTGGCATGACCAGGTCACCTGCAATGAACTCTGGGTAATTTAATACTGTTACTAATGTATGGCATTTGAGAGTCGTGGTGGAAAATCTTGTATGGTTTTTGTTTTGTTTTATGTTTTTGGGGGGTTGGGGGGAATGTTTTAAATGTTATGAAGAAAAAAAAATCAAGTTGAAATTAAGGGCAACTCTTTGTATTGCAGGGACGTTGATGTGTGCTAAAATGTTGTGATACAAATGTTGACGGTTGTATACATGTTTTCATATGAGAAATTTATGGGTATATTTTCAAACCAAAATAAATCTTACTCATACACTTAAAGGTATATCGTCAGGAGTTTTGAATTTGAGACTCTGGTATCTAAATGATTTTACATACAGACGTTACCTATAACCCAACGTTACCTATAACCCAGCACAGACGTTACCTATAACCCAACGTTACCTATAACCCAGCACAGATGTTACCTATAACCCAACACAGACGTTACCTATAACCCAACACAGACGTTACCTATAACCCAACACAGACGTTACCTATAACCCAGCACAGCGTTACCTATAACCCAACACAGACGTTACCTATAACCCAACACAGACGTTACCTATAACCCAACACAGACGTTACCTATAACCCAACACAGACGTTACCTATAACCCAACGTTACCTATAACCCAGCACAGCGTTACCTATAACCCAACACAGACGTTACCTATAACCCAGCACAGACGTTACCTATAACCCAACGTTACCTATAACCCAACACAGACGTTACCTATAACCCAACACAGACGTTACCTATAACCCAACACAGACGTTACCTATAACCCAGCACAGCGTTACCTATAACCCAGCACAGACGTTACCTATAACCCAACGTTACCTATAACCCAGCACAGACGTTACCTATAACCCAACGTTACCTATAACCCAATGTTACCTATGACCCAACACAGACGTTACCTATAACCCAACGTTACCTATAACCCAACGTTACCTATAACCCAACACAGACGTTACCTATAACCCAACACAGACGTTACCAATAACCCAACACAGACGTTACCTATAACCCAACGTTACCTATAACCCAACGTTACCTATAACCCAACACAGACGTTACCTATAACCCAACACAGACGTTACCTATAACCCAACACAGACGTTACCAATAACCCAACACAGACGTTACCTATAACCCAACACAGACGTTACCAATAACCCAACAGACGTTACCTATAACCCAACACAGACGTTACCTATAACCCAACACAGACGTTACCTATAACCCAACACAGACGTTACCTATAACCCAACACAGACGTTACCTATAACCCAACACAGACGTTACCTATAACCCAACAGACGTTACCTATAACCCAGCACAGACGTTACCAATAACCCAACACAGACGTTACCTATAACCCAACGTTACCTATAACCCAACACAGACGTTACCTATAACCCAACGTTACCTATAACCCAACACAGACGTTACCTATAACCCAACACAGACGTTACCTATAACCCAACACAGACGTTACCAATAACCCAACACAGACGTTACCTATAACCCAACACAGACGTTACCAATAACCCAACAGACGTTACCTATAACCCAACACAGACGTTACCTATAACCCAACACAGACGTTACCTATAACCCAACACAGACGTTACCTATAACCCAACACAGACGTTACCTATAACCCAACACAGACGTTACCTATAACCCAACAGACGTTACCTATAACCCAGCACAGACGTTACCAATAACCCAGCACAGACGTTACCTATAACCCAACACAGACGTTACCTATAACCCAACACAGACGTTACCTATAACCCAGCACAGACGTTACCTATAACCCAACAGACGTTACCTATAACCCAGCACAGACGTTACCAATAACCCAACACAGACGTTACCTATAACCCAGCACAGACGTTACCTATAACCCAGCACAGACGTTACCTATAACCCAACGTTACCTATAACCCAACGTTACCTATAACCCAACGTTACCAATAACCCAGCACAGACGTTACCTATAACCCAGCACAGATGTTACCTATAACCCAACGTTACCTATAACCCAACACAGACGTTACCTATAACCCAGCACAGACGTTACCTATAACCCAGCACATACGTTACCTATAACCCAGCACAGACGTTACCTATAACCCAGCACAGACGTTACCTATAACCCAACACAGCGTTACCTATAACCCAACACAGCGTTACCTATAACCCAACGTTACCTATAACCCAACACAGACGTTACCTATAACCCAACGTTACCTATAACCCAACACAGACGTTACCTATAACCCAACACAGACGTTACCTATAACCCAACACAGACGTTACCTATAACCCAACACAGCGTTACCTATAACCCAACGTTACCTATAACCCAACACAGACGTTACCTATAACCCAACGTTACCTATAACCCAACACAGACGTTACCTATAACCCAACGTTACCTATAACCCAGCACAGACGTTACCTATAACCCAGCACAGACGTTACCTATAACCCAACGTTACCTATAACCCAACGTTACCTATAACCCAACACAGACGTTACATGTAACCCAACACAGACGTTACCTATAACCCAGCACAGACGTTACCTATAACCCAGCACAGACGTTACCTATAACCCAGCACAGACGTTACCTATAACCCAACACAGCGTTACCTATAACCCAACACAGCGTTACCTATAACCCAACGTTACCTATAACCCAACACAGACGTTACCTATAACCCAACGTTACCTATAACCCAACACAGACGTTACCTATAACCCAACACAGACGTTACCTATAACCCAACACAGACGTTACCTATAACCCAACACAGCGTTACCTATAACCCAACACAGCGTTACCTATAACCCAACGTTACCTATAACCCAACACAGACGTTACCTATAACCCAACGTTACCTATAACCCAACACAGACGTTACCTATAACCCAACGTTACCTATAACCCAGCACAGACGTTACCTATAACCCAGCACAGACGTTACCTATAACCCAACGTTACCTATAACCCAACGTTACCTATAACCCAGCACAGACGTTACCTATAACCCAGCACAGACGTTACCTATAACCCAATACAGACGTTACCTATAACCCAACGTTACCTATAACCCAACGTTACCTATAACCCAGCACAGACGTTACCTATAACCCAACGTTACCTATAACCCAGCACAGACGTTACCTATAACCCAACGTTACCTATAGCCCAGCACAGACGTTACCTATAACCCAACACAGACGTTACCTATAACCCAACGTTACCTATAACCCAACGTTACCTATAACCCAGCACAGACGTTACCTATAACCCAACGTTACCTATAACCCAACGTTACCTGTAACCCAGCACAGACGTTACCTATAACCCAGCACAGACGTTACCTATAACCCAGCACAGACGTTACCTATAACCCAACACAGACGTTACCTATAACCCAACACAGACGTTACCTATAACCCAGCACAGACGTTACCTATAACCCAACGTTACCTATAACCCAGCACAGACGTTACCTATAACCCAGCACAGACGTTACCTATAACCCAACACAGACGTTACCTATAACCCAACGTTACCTATAACCCAGCACAGACGTTACCTATAACCCAACACAGACGTTACCTATAACCCAACACAGACGTTACCTATAACCCAACACAGACGTTACCTATAACCCAACACAGACGTTACCTATAACCCAACACAGACGTTACCTATAACCCAACACAGACGTTACCTATAACCCAACACAGACGTTACCTATAACCCAACACAGACGTTACCTATAACCCAACACAGATGTTACCTATAACCCAGCACAGACGTTACCTATAACCCAACACAGACGCTACCTATAACCCAACACAGACGTTACCTATAACCCAACGTTACCTATAACCCAGCACAGACGTTACCTATAACCCAACGTTACCTATAACCCAACGTTACCTATAACCCAACACAGACGTTACCTATAACCCAACATTACCTATAACCCAACGTTACCTATAACCCAGCACAGACGTTACCTATAACCCAACACAGACGTTACCTATAACCCAGCACAGACGTTACCTATAACCCAGCACAGACGTTACCTATAACCCAACACAGACGTTACCTATAACCCAACGTTACCTATAACCCAGCACAGACGTTACCTATAACCCAACACAGACGTTACCTATAACCCAACACAGACGTTACCTATAACCCAGCACAGACGTTACCTATAACCCAACGTTACCTATAACCCAACACAGACGTTACCTATAACCCAACACAGACGTTACCTATAACCCAACACAGACGTTACCTATAACCCAACACAGACGTTACCTATAACCCAACACAGATGTTACCTATAACCCAGCACAGACGTTACCTATAACCCAACACAGACGCTACCTATAACCCAACACAGACGTTACCTATAACCCAACGTTACCTATAACCCAGCACAGACGTTACCTATAACCCAACGTTACCTATAACCCAACGTTACCTATAACCCAACACAGACGTTACCTATAACCCAACATTACCTATAACCCAACGTTACCTATAACCCAGCACAGACGTTACCTATAACCCAACACAGACGTTACCTATAACCCAACGTTACCTATAACCCAGCACAGACGTTACCTATAACCCAACGTTACCTATAACCCAACACAGACGTTACCTATAACCCAGCACAGACGTTACCTATAACCCAGCACAGACGTTACCTATAACCCAACACAGCGTTACCTATAACCCAACACAGACGTTACCTATAACCCAGCGTTACCTATAACCCAACGTTACCTATAACCCAACACAGACGTTACCTATAACCCAACACAGACGTTACCTATAACCCAGCACAGACGTTACCTATAACCCAACGTTACCTATAACCCAGCACAGACGTTACCTATAACCCAGCACAGACGTTACCTATAACCCAACGTTACCTATAACCCAGCACAGACGTTACCTATAACCCAACACAGACGTTACCTATAACCCAACGTTACCTATAACCCAGCACAGACGTTACCTATAACCCAACGTTACCTATAACCCAGCACAGACGTTACCTATAACCCAACACAGACGTTACCTATAACCCAACACAGACGTTACCTATAACCCAACCCAGACGTTACCTATAACCCAACGTTACCTATAACCCAGCACAGACGTTACCTATAACCCAGCACAGACGTTACCTATAACCCAGCACAGACGTTACCTATAACCCAACACAGACGTTACCTATAACCCAACACAGACGTTACCTATAACCCAACACAGACGTTACCTATAACCCAACGTTACCTATAACCCAACGTTACCTATAACCCAGCACAGACGTTACCTATAACCCAGCACAGACGTTACCTATAACCCAGCACAGACGTTACCTATAACCCAGCACAGACGTTACCTATAACCCAACGTTACCTATAACCCAGCACAGATGTTACCTATAACCCAACGTTACCTATAACCCAGCACAGACGTTACCTATAACCCAGCACAGACGTTACCTATAACCCAACACAGACGTTACCTATACCCCAGCACAGACGTTACCTATAACCCAACACAGACGTTACCTATAACCCAACACAGACGTTACCTATAACCCAACACAGACGTTACCTATAACCCAACACAGACGTTACCTATAACCCAACGTTACCTATAACCCAACGTTACCTATAACCCAACGTTACCTATAACCCAACGTTACCTATAACCCAGCACAGACGTTACCTATAAGTTATAGGTAACGTCTGTGCTGGGTTATAGGCTATAACCCAGCACAGACGTTACCTATAACCCAGCACAGCAGTTTGGTGTTCACAGCCCACGTTACCTATAACCGAGCACAGCGGTTGTGTTCACAGCCCACGTTACCTATAACCCAGCACAGCGGTTGTGTTCACAGCCCACGTTTCGGTTTTAAATTGAATTATATGATATCAAATTTAATTAACTAGACGTGTATGTGCCACAAAACGGCCTGGCCAATCAGCAGCAGCTAGAGGCGGGATAGCTGCTGCTGATTGGCCAGGCCGTTTTGTGGCCGGGCATCAAGTCTGCCTGAGAGTTCCCAGATGGGAGCAGGAGGGGGGAACCCTGTACTCTCTGCTGCCCCATCTGGCGGAGTCAGGTTAATAAAGTACAGCAGCCTTGTGTTCCTAAAACAGAAAGATTGGGTATTGGGTAAGACTGACGTTATGTATCTTTCAGGACCTTTCACTGCTTTGTCTCAACCATTACTCAATGGCTCTGCTCTCAGCCACTGCGGTATATATTTTGACATTCCTTTTTTTCTTTTCTTTTTTATGTTGCCACTACAGTTGGAGCAGCCATAAACTACACAGGTTCATCTCGATGTTCTGGAGCATCTTTGTAATGTTAGTGTTAGTAAAAAGCAGGTAAAAGAGTAACGTTTGCGGCAGACTAACATCAGTCACTCTGCCGTTCACTGTAGTAGAAGAGGTGCGCCTGGTGAGGGTTTAAACCCCGCGGCTACGTCGAGTCCGCCTACAGGAAATACGTAAGCTGCGACCATGAGACCCGTTTCTGAATTCGTCTATAGGGAGCAGGTAAATTGTCAAAGTGTTCACAGGTGGGACCGAGGAGGGAGTTGGAGACAGGTGAGTGATTGGAACTGCAGAGTGGAAAGGAAAATGGGAGTGGCCGGGGCTGACAGTCTGTGGAGAGCCAATGGGACTGCAGAGTGGAAAGGAAAGTGGGAGTGTCCAGGGCTGACAGTCTGTGGAGAGCCAATGGGACTGCAGAGTGGAAAGGAAAGTGGGAGTGGCCAGGGCTGACAGTCTGCAGAGCCAGACCTTGACAGACGTCACACTGATAAGCAGACATGATGCAGCATGTGGCACAGGACGGCACTGAACCCCCAACTGCTCCCCCTGGAGCTGCTTAGTGGCCAACAGTATACGACTGAGGTTGTACTGGTCAGCTCCCAGGTTTTAATGTGTGTGTGTGTGTGTGTGTGTGTGTGTGTGTGTGTGTGTGTGTGTGTGTGTGTGTGTGTGTGTGTGTGTGTGTGTGTGTGTATGTGTGTGTGTGTGTGTGTGTGTGTGTGTGTGTGTGTGTGTGTGTGTGTGTGTGAGACAGTGTTTCTATGTGCAGGGTGTTGCTGAAAATGAGCCCTTGTGCTCAGCTACTACCCTCTGGGTACATAAAGGATACAACAAAAAGAAGAAAGAAATGCCATCAGTGGTGATTGAGGCTCAAACCATTAGAAATACGTTTGAGGGACACAGACAATATGATATTAAATATTAAAAACTGTTTTAAAATTCATGTTATAGCTGCTTTAAGAAAAACGCTTTTCTTTTCTTTTCTTTTTTACATGCTTCATAAAGTGCTCTGTGCTCACAGTGAGATTAAAAGTAGCAAACGTTTGGGTCCAGGGACCTCCGTCAGAACCTCCGTCATCAGAGCACTGACGAAGGTCCCAGGACAGCTGCTGGACCAGGAACTGGCTGGAATAACGTGTTCCTTAGAAATGTGGTTACAAAATCATGGGATAAAAATGTAGAAGTTATTAAAAAAAGAAGATGTGCTATTTTTTTGTTGTTGCTATATTTAGAATTGAAATCCTGAGAAGTAACGTGTTTATTTAATGTCAAATGCATTTAGTTCTAGCGGTTACTTATGTTAACATTTTGACCTTAAATGCAAATACGTTGGACATAAAACAAATACAGACAATACAATTCTAATACACTAGTCATTCAGCTACAAATAGTAAGTAATTAAAAGTGTCTGTTTGCAAATCAATAATATATCAGTATTTTCATTTCCAGTTGCCCGTGTATGTCGTAGCATAGCGGCGTAGACAAATTAGCCATTGGGCCAGTGGGGCCGTGGCCCAGGGGTCCTTGGCTCTCAGGGGCCCTTCAAGGAAACTGGACCACGCGGAACTGGGTTTGAGGCCCTGAAATTGGCCATTGATTTAGTTAAATTTATGTCAAAATGATGATAAACACAAAAAACCCCACAAAAATCTCTCGCGCTCGCGCGCTATGGGGGGCCCAAAAACATTCCCGGCCCAGGGGCCCTCATGGGGGTTAATCCTCCCCTGGCCGTAGATCATTGCACATGGCAACAGCCAATCTAAAAGGATCACATGGTGTCACTATAGTTTACGACATGCTTACTGTGAGGCTTCCAGATTGTTCCCAACGGATCCAACTATAAAAGTCCTTCACAGAACAACGTGTCCATTTGGATCGTATTGGTGAAGGAATGCAACAACAACAGAACACATTAGAAGACATCTAAATCATCTGCTATATTGTATCGTATTGTGCAGTGACATATTAATAATACCGTTGCTGTGGGGCAGCATAAACCCGGTATACGTTTAACCCATTTCGACCTGAGCTCGATTCTACAAATGGGGCGACTGTGGCTCAGGAGGTAGAGCAGGTCGTCCAATGATCCATGGGTCGGCGGTTCGAATCCCGGCTCCTCCTGTCTACATGTCGAAGTGTCCTTGGGCAAGACACTGAACCCCAAATTGCTCCCGATGTGCTGGTTGGTACCTTGCATGGTTTCCGCCGCCATCGGTGTATGAATGTGTGTGTGAATGGGTGAATGTAATGCACAATCTCTGTAAAGCGCCGCTATATAAATGCACCATTTACCATTTACAAATGCCTTCTAAATCCTGACAGTTTTCTGAAAAACCCTCATGTTTCTATATCAGTGGTGCTCAAACATTTTCATGTCAAGATGCCCAAGAATTATCTGTAATTGCGACCGGCCATCATCTGAAAATATGTTGTTCCAGGGATCCTCCCAGAGTTAAAAATGTTCGCGCTGAAAGAATACATATTCAAAGATTTGCGCCACATTTTCACGATTTTTTCAAAAATAGCAGATCTATACAAGCTCGTAGCGCGGCACTCGGTGCCGCGCTATGAGCTTGTAGATCTGCTATTTTTCAATAGCTAAAGCATAACATAATGCTTACAACACCAACAGGGGTTCCCGCCCAAAATGTGTTAAGGTGCCGGCAACCAACGGGGGTTTCTCTGGTGATGTATTGTCCCCCTGCGCTCCAGTCTGCCGTCCTGGCTCTACCTCCTGGACACGATGGGCTCCAGTCTGCCGTCCTGGCTCTACCTCCTGGACACGATGGGCTCCAGTCTGCCGTCCTGGCTCTACCTCCTGGACACGATGGGCTCCAGTCTGCCGTCCTGGCTCTACCTCCTGGACACGATGGGCTCCAGTCTGCCGTCCTGGCTCTACCTCCTGGACACGATGGGCTCCAGTCTGCCGTCCTGGCTCTACCTCCTGGACACGATGGGCTCCAGTCTGCCGTCCTGGCTCTACCTCCTGGACACGATGGGCTCCAGTCTGCCGTCCTGGCTCTACCTCCTGGACACGATGGGCTCCAGTCTGCCGTCCTGGCTCTACCTACTGGACACGATGGGCTCCAGTCTGCCGTCCTGGCTCTACCTCCTGGACACGATGGGCTCCAGTCTGCCGTCCTGGCTCTACCTCCTGGACACGATGGGCTCCAGTCTGCCGTCCTGGCTCTACCTCCTGGACACGATGGGCTCCAGTCTGCCGTCCTGGCTCTACCTCCTGGACACGATGGGCTCCAGTCTGCCGTCCTGGCTCTACCTCCTGGACACGATGGGCTCCAGTCTGCCGTCCTGGCTCTACCTACTGGACACGATGGGCTCCAGTCTGCCGTCCTGGCTCTACCTCCTGGACACGATGGGCTCCAGTCTGCCGTCCTGGCTCTACCTCCTGGACACGATGGGCTCCAGTCTGCCGTCCTGGCTCTACCTCCTGGACACGATGGGCTCCAGTCTGCCGTCCTGGCTCTACCTCCTGGACACGATGGGCTCCAGTCTGCCGTCCTGGCTCTACCTCCTGGACACGATGGGCTCCAGTCTGCCGTCCTGGCTCTACCTCCTGGACACGATGGGCTCCAGTCTGCCGTCCTGGCTCTACCTCCTGGACACCATGGGCTCCAGTCTGCCGTCCTGGCTCTACCTCCTGGACACGATGCGCTCCAGTCTGCCGTCCTGGCTCTACCTCCTGGACACGATGGGCTCCAGTCTGCCGTCCTGGCTCTACCTCCTGGACACGATGGGCTCCAGTCTGCCGTCCTGGCTCTACCTCCTGGACACCATGGGCTCCAGTCTGCCGTCCTGGCTCTACCTCCTGGACACCATGGGCTCCAGTCTGCCGTCCTGGCTCTACCTCCTGGACACGATGGGCTCCAGTCTGCCGTCCTGGCTCTACCTCCTGGACACGATGGGCTCCAGTCTGCCGTCCTGGCTCTACCTCCTGGACACGATGGGCTCCAGTCTGCCGTCCTGGCTCTACCTCCTGGACACGATGGGCTCCAGTCTGCCGTCCTGGCTCTACCTCCTGGACACGATGGGCTCCAGTCTGCCGTCCTGGCTCTACCTCCTGGACACGATGGGCTCCAGTCTGCCGTCCTGGCTCTACCTCCTGGACACGATGGGCTCCAGTCTGCCGTCCTGGCTCTACCTCCTGGACACGATGGGCTCCAGTCTGCCGTCCTGGCTCTACCTCCTGGACACGATGGGCTCCAGTCTGCCGTCCTGGCTCTACCTCCTGGACACGATGGGCTCCAGTCTGCCGTCCTGGCTCTACCTCCTGGACACGATGGGCTCCAGTCTGCCGTCCTGGCTCTACCTCCTGGACACGATGGGCTCCAGTCTGCCGTCCTGGCTCTACCTCCTGGACACGATGGGCTCCAGTCTGCCGTCCTGGCTCTACCTCCTGGACACGATGGGCTCCAGTCTGCCGTCCTGGCTCTACCTCCTGGACACGATGGGCTCCAGTCTGCCGTCCTGGCTCTACCTCCTGGACACGATGGGCTCCAGTCTGCCGTCCTGGCTCTACCTCCTGGACACGATGGGCTCCAGTCTGCCGTCCTGGCTCTACCTCCTGGACACGATGGGCTCCAGTCTGCCGTCCTGGCTCTACCTCCTGGACACGATGGGCTCCAGTCTGCCGTCCTGGCTCTACCTCCTGGACACGATGGGCTCCAGTCTGCCGTCCTGGCTCTACCTCCTGGACACGATGGGCTCCAGTCTGCCGTCCTGGCTCTACCTACTGGACACGATGGGCTCCAGTCTGCCGTCCTGGCTCTACCTCCTGGACACGATGGGCTCCAGTCTGCCGTCCTGGCTCTACCTCCTGGACACGATGGGCTCCAGTCTGCCGTCCTGGCTCTACCTCCTGGACACGATGGGCTCCAGTCTGCCGTCCTGGCTCTACCTCCTGGACACGATGGGCTCCATTCTGCCGTCCTGGCTCTACCTCCTGGACACGATGGGCTCCAGTCTGCCGTCCTGGCTCTACCTCCTGGACACGATGGGCTCCAGTCTGCCGTCCTGGCTCTACCTCCTGGACACCATGGGCTCCAGTCTGCCGTCCTGGCTCTACCTCCTGGACACGATGGGCTCCAGTCTGCCGTCCTGGCTCTACCTCCTGGACACGATGGGCTCCAGTCTGCCGTCCTGGCTCTACCTCCTGGACACGATGGGCTCCAGTCTGCCGTCCTGGCTCTACCTCCTGGACACGATGGGCTCCAGTCTGCCGTCCTGGCTCTACCTACTGGACACCATGGGCTCCATTTTGTCACCTTCTAAACCCCTTTATATCCCTAAACTTCTTTGCCTTTTGATTTATTTTTACTATTTTGAAAAACATCTTTCAATAGTTCAACTAGCCAATCTCCATTGACACGTTGTGAGCTTGTAGACTGGCCATTTTAACTATTCAAAAATGTTTAGCAAAATAGTAAAAAAGGCAAAGAGGTTTAGGGATAAGGGGTTTAGCGGTGACGGAAATGAAGCCCAATGTGTTTATTGGCTGCTCTCATCAATGTATACTTTCTGATTTCATCGACCAAGACGAAAAATGTTCGTCGACTACCTTTTTTCACTGACGAAAACCCACATAAAAACGAAATAAAAACGAAATAAGCCTTGATGACCAGCTCAGTGGCCTTGTGGTTAGAGTGTCCGCCCTGAGACTGGGAGGTTGGGGGTTCAATCCAAGGGGGCAGGCAGGCTTTCCAACGTTGAAGCTCTCCTCCCTAGTGGTAGGAGGAGGGACTACAGGCGGACCCGTGGATTCATGACCGGGAAACCCCGTGCAGCTGGGCTTTAACATTGAGCGCTCGGTTGCACTTCCGCATTTGACCACCAAAATTTGGTGGTCAAATGCGGAAGTAGACGTTCTCAGACGGTACTTCCGGCAGTCTTCCGGGTGCTTCAAAACGCCACTGAGCAACTTCCACTGACATGAATAGCTGGGGGGGCGGAGCTTCGCGCCAGTTCAGTCTCTATTATATATATACTCTATGGTTCAATCCCCGGCCGGGTCATACCAAAGACTCTAAAAATGGGACCCAGTGACTCCCTGCTTGGAACTCAGCATCAAGGGTTGGATTGGGGGTAAGTCCCTGCGACATACTAGCGGCATGTCCAGGGAAGGTGCCTCACGCTACAGAAACAGGAGATAGGCTCCTGCCCTATGGGCCTCATGGCTACAGAAACAGGAGATAGGCAAGGCTACTACTAAGCCTTGATGACTAAAACTATGACTATACTGTCGATTTTGTCAACAAATAAAAACTAAACTAAAATGTTAGGAAGGGACTAGTAGTGGACAAGAGATCCAGTATAAGTAATTTTACACTTGGCTGCGACGCGTTGTGAGCTTGCAGATCGGCTATTTTCAGCAAGTGTAAAATCAGCCATTGCGACGGCATCGAGGCCCGCCAAGATTAATTTTAGTCGGCTAAAATAAACTGTAGATTTAGTTTGGCCTACCGGTTGTGCACTTAAGCCTCTCCAACTGATCCAAAATGCCGTAGCTCGCTTGGTCTTCAACCAGCCAAAATTCTCACATGTCTCCCCCCTGCTATACGCTCCCTGCACTGGCTCCCGGTCGCTGCCCGCACAGAATACAAAACTCTGATGCTGGCATTCAAAGCAACCAAAGGTATGACTCCCCCATATCTTGCAAGCATGATTGAACCCTACAAACCCTCCCGCGCACTCAGATCAGCCAACGCAGGAAAGCTGGAAGTACCCTCACTAAAAACGCCGGGACAACGCTCCACACGTCCCAAACTCTTCTCCCTTCTGGCCCCAAAACTGTGGAATGCACTCCCCGTTGCAATCAGAACTGCAGCATCACTCCCAATCTTCCGCCGTAGTCTGAAGACCCACCTTTTCAGACTCCACCATGGCCCATAGCACTTACCCTACCCCCTTAGATAGCACTTTTTAGACTTAGATAGCATTTGAAACAGACTTATAGCATGTCAGGTAGACAGCACAATAATTGCATAGTATGTAGTCATAGCACATCATAGTACATATGTATAGCATAGTATAGTATATATGTATAGTTAATATGTATAGTGTCATTATATAGATATGTTCTAGTTACGTTCTTAGCTTACGCATGTTTCTTGATGAATGCATTTTATATATGTGATGTATTCCCATACTTTTGTTCCTGCCTAATGTAAGTCGCTCTGGATTAAGAGCGTCTGCTAAATGCCTAAATTGTAAAATTGTAAATTGTAGTAGACTAAAATCTCATGATATTTAGTCGACTAAAAATAGACTAACACTAAAACATTCCAGGTGACTAAAATGTGACTAAAACTAAATGGAAACTATTCAAGAGACTAATGACTAAAACTACATTTGCTGCTAAAAACAACACTGCTGCGTCTGTGTGTGTGACAGACAGACAGACAGACAGACAGACAGACAGACAGACAGACAGACAGACAGACAGACAGACAGACAGACAGACACACACACACACACACACAGCAGTGTTGTTTTTAGCAGCAGTCTCTTGAATAGTTTCCATTTTATGTAGTCATAGCACTTTATAGTACACATGTATAATATATTATATAGTATAGTATGTGTAGTGGCTAATTCACACAATGAACAATAAAAACTTAAAAGGCCACTAAAGGCACCGGGCAGCGAATCTTACGCAGTGTGGTATAGGGAAATGAGGCCATTGTCCAGTCAAGCAGCAACATTTGATGGTGTTTTATTGTAGTCCAGACACATACAGCAAAAGATGTCAAAATGCTATAGGCTCTCCCTGTCCTGCTGGTAAAAAACCATGAACCTTCCCGGTGCTCACTGACTACCTGTGTGTGCTCACCTAATTAAGTAGACTCAGCTGTGCCCCCAGAATTGCCCATCACCTTCAAAACAAAAGCATTTAGCTGTAAAATAATGTCTGTAAACAAACTAATCAAGCAAAGCAAACTAAATAATAAATGCATTAGATTATATAGAAAATATACTAAAATACTAAATAGCTCCCACATTCCGGCCCCTAATTGTGATAATCACAATTATATATTTTTTAAACATGTAAGGGAGCTATTATTTCTATCCATGTACTTCTTTGTCTCCTTCTCTGTAGCCACTGAAAAATAAGCAGATGGAGAGAAGACAGGATAGAAAGAGAAAATAGATTGAGATTGTGGTCTTATTCTGTGGCCTCCACCAGCAGGCAGATCTTTGTCACAGGTCTCTCCAGAACGCTGGTTTTGGTTTGGATGCACACAGAGCGGACCAATCCTTTGGAGTCGGACTTGGTGCTCAATACTCGACCCATCTTCCAGGATCCTCTTGGAGCTGAAGCGTCGGCTATAATGACAATGTCTCCTGGGGAGAAGTTTCTTCTTGGAGCTGCCCATTTCTGTCTTTCCTGCATCACAAGTAAGTATTCAGATGTCCATCTTTTCCAAAACAGCTCTGCAATATACTGTACTTGCTTCCATTTTCTTCTGATGTACAGGTCACTCTTTTCATAGAGTCCTGGGGGAAAGATGGGTTTTCCTTTCAGCAGGAGAATGTGGTTTGGGGTGAGGGCCTCGAGGTCATTAGGGTCATCAGACACTTTTGTGAGGGGTCTGTCATTTAGTATCGCCTCTACTTCACAGAACAGTGTCTGCAGGCCTTCATCATCCAAAACCTGTTGTCCAAGAACAGAGGTCAGTACACTCCTTACTGAACGAATCAGACGCTCCCAAACGCCACCTTGGTGTGAGGCTGTTGGCGTATTAAAGCTCCACTTAATTCCATCCTGAATCAAGACGTCCTGGATCTTTGCGTTATTCAGAGCAGCAAGGCTTTGCTTCAATTCCTTGTTTGCTCCAATGAAATTGGTGCCGTTATCAGACCTTAAATTTGACACAGGGCCTCTTCTGCATATGAATCTCCTCAAGGCATTAATGCAAGAGTCTGTATCAAGGGAATGTGCCACCTCCAGGTGTATTGCACGGCTGGTCAGACAAGTGAAAATCACGCCATACCTTTTTAGAAGGCTTCTTCCTCTTTTCACTTCTATGGGACCAAAATAATCAACTCCCACATTAGTAAAAGGAGCTATGTCTGGCACAACTCTCTCTTCCGGCAGGTCTGCCATTTTCTGTTCTCCAAGTTTTCCTCTGTGCCGTCTACACACCATGCACTCTGTAATTGTCCTCCTTGCAGCTGAATTGGCATTAATTATCCAATACCTCTGTCGAAGTCTGTGCAACATGTGATTCCTCCCAGCGTGTCCTAGTTGTTGATGGATATGGCGTAAAATGAGCTGGGAGACATGCAGATCTTTAGAGAGAATAACAGGGTGCTTGGTTTCTGATGGTAATGCAGACTTGTGCAAACGACCTCCAACTCTGAGAATATCATCCTCCAGTATGGGGTCTAGCCTGTACAGTGGACTGTCCTTGGAAACCATCTTTGAGCCATGTTTGAGAGAGGCAATTTCACTTTTGAACTTGTGTTTTTGAACAAAATGAATGATCGCCTTCTCTGCTTCATCAAAATCTTCGGGAGACAAATGTTTTCCAACATGTGTGGCTTTGAAGCTCTTAAGTTTCTGTTCCACAGTACTTCTGACTCCAGCATCCTTGTTGCTTTCGGCAGCTTTAAGTTCCTTTCTCTTTTGACTTATAAGTAGCAGAAGTCTTTTCAGCTCAAGGAACCAAGCAACAGATGTTTTAACCTTCCTCCAAGATGAGAAGTAGTTGACAAGATGGTCTGTTGGATTTTCAGAGTCCTGAACAATGGCATTTACTGCTGCTTCTCTTTTGACCTCAGGGTCATCGATGGGAATCATATGATCCATGTCTAGTTTAGGCCACTCATTCTCAGGCAAATAGAGGAAATCTGGGCCTTTAATCCATTTTCCATGTGTGAGAAATTCCTCAGCTCTCAAACCACGTGATGCTTCGTCAGCAGGGTTGAGCTTGGAGCCCACATACTTCCACTGGTCGACATCTGTAGCTTCTCTGATCACAGTGACTCTGTTGGCAACAAATGTATGAAAACGTCTGGTTTCATTGGAGATGTATTTGATGACAGTCGTGCTATCAGTCCAAAAAACAGACTTCTCCAGTTGCCACTGTAACTCCCTTTGAAGCATTCCATCCATTCTGACAGCGAGGACTGCTGCTGTGAGCTCCAAACGAGGAATGGTGATGTGCTTCAGAGGTGCAACTCTGGCCTTTCCAGCAAGGAATGAAACATGCACCTTATTGCCCTCTTTCAGTCTCAGGTATGACACTGTACCATAACCAGCTTCACTGGCATCAGAAAAGGTATGAATTTGTGCTGTCACAGATGTTTTAAGGCTCAGTGTTTTGATGCAGCGTTCCACCTTGAATACACTCATCTTTTGTAGGTCGCTCAGCCAATCAGACCACTGCTTGGAGAAGGAGGTGGAAATGTGTTCATCCCACTTCAAGTTTTGCCGGCAAAGCTCCTGCAACAGTAACTTGGCTGGTATAGTAAAAGGAGCCAAAAACCCTATAGGGTCATACAGAGAGCTGACCACCGACAAGATACCTCTCCTGGTCTGTGGGCGTGGCTGCAATGAAGTCCTAAAGCTGAACTGGTCAGTCTCAACGCACCATTGCAGACCAAGTGCTCTTTCCATAGGCAGGTGGTCTGTATCCAAATCCAGCTCTTTCATCTCTGTTGCTCTGAGGTCAACTGGTATTGACACCAAGACAGAACGGCTGGTTGTCACCCATTTTTGGAGGTTGAATCCTCCCTGACTACAAAGTCCAGTCAAATCCTTTACAAGCCTAATAGCATCTCCCTCCGAGGCTGTTGACTTGAGGCAATCGTCTACGTAAAAGTTGTGATTGACTGTTTGAATCACTTCAGGAGGGAAGTGAACTGCATTGTCCTCCGCAGTTCGCCTCAATGCATAATTGGCACAGCTGGGGGATGAAACGGCCCCAAATAAGTGTACCCTCATTCGACAATCGACTGGTTCTTGGTTGGTGTTACCCTGAGGCCACCAAAGAAAGCGAAGAAAGTTAACATGTTTATCAGGTACCCGCACCTGATGAAACATGGCCTGGATGTCAGCCATGACTGCGACAGGCTCACTCCTGAAGCGAATGAGGACCCCCATAAGAGTGTTTGTGAGATCGGGACCCTGTAAGAGCTGACAGTTCAGGGATGTTCCTTTGTATGAGGCACCACAGTCATATACAACCCTCAGCTTTCCTTTGGTGGGGTGATGTACCCCGTGGTGGGGAATGTACCACACTTTTCCCTCCTCTTGTTCCAACTGTTCAGTGGGTACAACTTCAGCATAACCTTGAACCAGCATATCATTGATAAATGAGGTGTACTCTTCTTTAAACTTGATGTTCTTTTCAAACTTCCTCTTTAGGCCTCGTAGTCGCTGCTCTGCAACACAGCGATTATTTGGCAATACCGGATCCTCTTCTCTGAAAGGTAAGTCAATATTATAATGTCCATTTTTCAATTCTGCTGTATTTTTCATTATGTCCATGAATTTAATGTCCTCTCTTGACATTTCCAATTGCCCCTCTGTTGTTTTTTCATTAAAATCATGATTGTATTGTTTAATGAGCATCTCTTCCAGATGTTCCACAGATATGTGGTTTGTTATGACAACAGAGCAGCCAGTCTTAGCTCTGTCGTTGCTTCCACTCCTCAGTGGTCCATTTATGGCCCAGCCGATTCTTGTTCGGACTGCATATGGTCCTTCATCTTGGCTGTTAATCAGCTCCCATGGTTCCATCACTTTTGCAGCATCAGTTCCAATGAGCAAGTCCACCTCTGCATCCAAGTCGTGCAGCTTTATGTTTCTCAAGTAAGGCCATTTTTCCACATCATCTTGTCGTGGAATATTCACCCGTGACACTGGCATAGCGTTTTGGGATAAGACATTTGGCAGTTCAATAAAATCATCCATATCCATGCCAGACACTTCCAAATGAGACAATACACTGGTATTCACAATTTTCTTTTGCCCCATTGTTCGTAATAGAATACTGGCTGGCTTGCCACTTAGCCCCAGTCTCTTTGCAAGGTTATGAGTACAAAAAGTACCAGAACTCCCCGGATCCAAAAATGCATATGTCTGCACAACTCTGTCACTCATTTTGCTCTTCACTTTAACTGCAATAATGGAAAACACAGCATTGTCCTCCTCTCCGGCCCCTATATGGCCACATGTCTGAGACTCACAGGAGGTTTCACTCCCAGTTTCCTGAGCTTCCTTGTGCTCAATGTGAAGAACTGACGGATGCCTTCTCTGACACACGCCACAATACAATCTACTCGTACAAAATTTGCTTGTGTGTCCCACTTTCAGGCATCCAAAACAAATCCCATGCTCCTTTATGAAATCTACTTTGTCTTTTTGTGTCTTGGACTGAAACTGTGAGCATTCGTCAAGTGAGTGACTGGTTTGTTGGCAGAATAAACAGCATTTTATGTGACTTTTGTTTCCCTCTTTCACTGCAGTGACACTGGTGGCAAAGGTGCCCTGATTCCTCTGCCTTGGTTGACTGACAGTGGGGGGTTGCCTGTTGTAGCTGGTATTTTTGGGGTCCTGAATATTTCCAAACAGTGGGTCAGAGACAATTCTAACTTCCTTTTCCACAAAGTTCACAAGGTCAATAAAAAGTGCTCTGCAACCACGTTGCTCCTGTAAATCACATGCAACACTCCTCCATTTCTCCCTCATCTTATAAGGAAGCTTCATAACAATACTTCTGAGGTTTGATGGCGTGTCCAACTCACTCATGTGCGTGATTTGTTGTGTTAAATTAGAGCATTCCCTCAAGAAAAGAGACAAGGACTGCAGTGCTTTTACATCTTCTGCTTTAACCATAGGCCAATCATGAATTCTGTCCATATAAGCAGAGGCAATTTTGTATTCATTTCCAAAATGTTCAGAAAGCAAGGATTTGGCCCTTTGGTAGCCTTGAACAGAGGGTAGATGCTGACAACTTTTCACCAGGTCTCTTGGTTGCCCCCTGGTGTACTGTTCTAAAAAGTGCAAGCGATCACTTTCATTGTCAGTTTTAACCTCAACACAATTTTTGAAAGATCTGATGAAGGAATGATACTGAAGGGGATCACCATCAAAAATGGGTATGTTTCTCACTGGTAGGGAAGATGCTAAATTTTGCTGTACCAACATATTAGTAATTTCAGTTTGGCGTTGCATAATGTTCACAATGTCATTTTGGGTGCTATTGTTAGATGTCATGTTTGAGGTGGATGCCTGTCCTGTTTGTGGAGCATTGTGAACCATTTGTGTTATTGGTGCTTGAGTGTTATTGGTTGGTGGTCTGAAGTTTGTCTGCAATGTTGCCCTTTGTGTGGTTTCCATAAATCTGATGGTCTGTGATGTTGTCTTTGGCCTTACAGTGACAGCCTGGGCCTCAGGGTGAAGTACATTTTGCATGTCATTTTTGTAATTTCCCTGTGGGACAAATTGATTAGCTCGAGGGTTGAGTTGGCTTGTCATCCGATTCTGAGCCTTGTTTCTTTCCAGGTATGAGTTCATTCCATCTGATCTTTTGGAGCTGCATTTTGAGCTGGTTTCCAACACATTGAGTTTGGCATTAGTTGCAGCTAGCTCACCCTCCAGAGCCAACTGTTCCTTTTCCTTTCTTATTTTCTCCGTTTCCTTCCTTAATTCCTCCTCCTTTGCTTCCAACTCGTGTTTCCTTTTTAATGCATTAATGCGCTCCACAAGTGCTGCTTTGTCAGCCTCAGCCTTTAGCCTGGCGGATGCAGTAGAGGAGGTCTTAGATGCAGTAGAGGAGGTCTTAGATGCAGTGGAGTGTGTTTTTTTTCTTGGACGTGAAATGTTGGAGGCACTGTCCTCTGGATTGATATCGTCAATAATAGTACTTTGTTTAGTTTGGGTCTCAAGATCATCATTATCAACATTGTCATGTATTTCAGACTCATTTTCAACATCATTTTCATTTGATACCACATGAGGGTGCCCTGCAGCAAACAACCAACCCTTGACATCCTCAGTAAAATTACACAATTTCACCATTGTTGCATTGAAATATGTATTTTGCCTTTTGACCTCCTCCTCAGGCAAATCCATATTTATGAAAGACTCATGCATATCCATGGCCTCCTCATAACATCTGATGAAGTTACACAAATTACTTTGCACAGATTTCACATTGTCATGAGATTTCATCAACACACGTATTGGCTCAATGTATTTCCTGGCCTGTTTGATTTTAGAAGATCTTTTTTCTTGGCATGTTTGCATGCAAAAAGCCAATCCCTTTGCTGTGAACTTGATGTCCCGTTTTGCAGAGGGCTCGGGCTGAGCAACATTCTCCACACTTGACACATTTGAACCACCCACAGTCACTGTCTCATTTGCCACAACTGGATCCATTTTTCTGAATGTGATTCACACAAGCAATGTGTAATTAATTTACGTCAGGATGACTCACACGTCCAACAAACTCCCAATATGCATCAACGTGTAGCAGGACAATAATCCAGTCACTCCAATGAGCTTGCCTCCTTCCAATAAGGCTGACAGTTATTCTTCACATACCAATGTTGTTGCTGCGTAGTTTTGTGCGAGTTTGATGTCCATTTGGGCCGCTTGGTCCTCTGATCGTATCTTTAGCAGCTTGATCCAAACTTCAAAGTGACAGTGCATTGTGCGGGTGTGCCGGCATGGCTGGTGGCTCCATTGATTGCTTTGTTTGAAAGTGCAAGTGCGTCGATCAACTCCAGCTCCAAACATCCAACAGTGCAAAAAAATCCAAAACAACAATAAAAGTTTCCGCTTCAATAAGGGAGGTTTTTTACTTTATGTAGTGGCTAATTCACACAATGAACAATAAAAACTTAAAAGGCCACTAAAGGCACCGGGCAGCGAATCTTACGCAGTGTGGTATAGGGAAATGAGGCCATTGTCCAGTCAAGCAGCAACATTTGATGGTGTTTTATTGTAGTCCAGACACATACAGCAAAAGATGTCAAAATGCTATAGGCTCTCCCTGTCCTGCTGGTAAAAAACCATGAACCTTCCCGGTGCTCACTGACTACCTGTGTGTGCTCACCTAATTAAGTAGACTCAGCTGTGCCCCCAGAATTGCCCATCACCTTCAAAACAAAAGCATTTAGCTGTAAAATAATGTCTGTAAACAAACTAATCAAGCAAAGCAAACTAAATAATAAATGCATTAGATTATATAGAAAATATACTAAAATACTAAATAGCTCCCACAGTATGTATAGTTTACATAGATACTCCACTGTTACGTTCTTAGTTTACGCATGATTCATGATAACTACTTTTTTATATATGTGATGTATGCCATGCTTTTGTTATTGCTTAATGTAAGTCTCGCTGGATTAAGAGATGTAAATCTCTCTGGATTGCTAAATGCCTAAATTGTAAATTGTGTGTGTGTGTGTGTGTGTGTGTGTGTGTGTGTGTGTGTGTGTGTGTGTGTGTGTGTGTGTGTGTGTGTGTGTGTGTGTGTGTGTGTGTGTGTGTGTGTGTGTGTGTGTGTGTGTGTGTGTGCGTGTGTGTACAGTATAGGCTATAGTAAATAGAAGACGACTCGAAAACTGTGCACCTCGGAGCACAAGTCTCCGGCAGGCCAGGTAGAAATCTAAAGCGATCAGGATTCAACAGATCCCTAAAGGGTGAGGTCGCTGTTAGATTTATAGCTGAGGCTAGGGAAATAGCCTAGAGAGCAAATACCTCGACCTTATTGTTGTAATCTAAATACGGGACCCTCGTCTGGGTTGACAGACAGGTAGTGTGTGCAGGCTGGGTGGTGTGTGACAATCCTGTTGAAGTATTACTTTGGTACGGCGACTGCGGCGGCGGCCGGCGGGTACCCGGGAGAACAAATTAACGAGACACGAGACAGTATCACGCTAAGGTTCACAAAGTTTATTACACAAACATGAAACATATATAGTGCTGGATCATAATGACGTAACAATAAGATATGAGACAGAAGAACGTGCCTACTGCAGCAAGGCTGACCTTGCTGTCGCCTAGATGTCTCTCGTAGCCTATCTATAAAGAATGCTACAGTACCGGCAGTACACAATACATATCAAGTACACTGTATCTCAAGTTCAAGTACATAGACTAAGATGTACTGTGCATGGGCTAATATCACAACACTTAAGACTTCACTGGAAAAGTGAGAACACCAGGTATCAAAACACAAAAGATGAACTTAGAGTAATGTAAAAAACCTGAAAGGAGTTTTTGACACAAGACACAAGTTCTTAAAGTAATTCTCAGATTTCTTTAGTTTCTTTCTTCAGATTCAGAGCGTGTACAAGGGTAAAGGATAGAGGAGAGAGAATTCTCCTAAGTGCTCTGAATGTCAACATATCATTTTGCACAAACATATATACTGAAAAACATGTCATTGATTAGGATTCAGCTGTCACATTTCGATAGGTTGAAAGGTCCCATCAGTGTAAGATGTCATCAGGCTGTCATGGGCGTCCGATGGTCTGAATCCTGTTTTCGACTTTAATCACGTTCCGTGATTAGGATTCTGTTGTTGTTCATTTATCTCATAGGGTGAGAGTGTATGTTTATCCTCATCTTTAAGAGCAAGGTTGTTGTCGGGTTGTTTTCCATGTTTCTCCATTTAATCTTATTTCCCTTTTGGTATAATGACAATGACAATCTGGAGTGGGCGACAGCTGATAGTGGAATTAATACACACGCAAATATTGATATGACATCACGGTGTGACAGGGCAGTCCTGTTCACCAGATACAAGAAGATTTACAAGGTCTTTTTTAACATAGTAATAAGATGTGAACATAAAATAAGAAACAATAAATCTTATGGTAAGAAAATACCCATCAGTCGCTGTGAGCAAAATGTAAAAAAATATATATAAAAAGCCCCCTGGTGGCCTTATATTTGCTCCACTGGTTCTGCTGTGGCCGTCAGGGAGAGGGTGCACAGTTTCACACTAATCGGTCTAACGGTGCCGGAGATCAGCTGTCAACACGCACGCGGCAGGCACGCACGCGGCAGGCAGGCGGGCGGGCAGGCAGGCAGGCAGGCAGGCAGCCAGGCGGGCAGGCAGGCAGGCAGGCAGGCAGGCACGGGCAAATATATAGTCTCGGTCACGCCTTTGACCTGGCATAAATAATGACCTGCTTTGCATACAGTAAAGACCACTTGCTGCTCATACATAAATAGAGGCTTAGCCGAAAAAATTAATAAGACAAAGAAAACAGTTTTTCCGAAGCAAACGTATTAGTTTCATCATGGAGGTGTACCTGGGGGTTTAAATAAAGGCTTGACACCCTATTAAGTAGGTTACCGTGAACGTGAACAGCTTACTGAAATGTTTGATCTAGGGTTTAAAATAATTATAATCAAGTTTCTCTCTCAGTGAGTATCTTTATAACTCTGCACTCCTACCATTGCAATGTCTCCATGACCCTCTTTTAAACTCTCTGAAAGTAGCTTCTCTGTTTTATAATAATGTTGCCCTGCACTGTTCTCCAGTGTTGTTTTTGGCAGCAATCTTTTGGTTTTAGTTTTAGTCATAGTCTCTTGAATAGTTTTCATTTAGTTTTAGTCACATTTTAGTCACCTGGAATGCTTTTGTGTTAGTCTAGTTTTAGTCGACTAAGGGCTCCATTTTCGTCACCGCTAAACCCCTTATCCCTAAACTTCTTTGCCTTTTTTTTTTTACTATTTTGCAAAACATTTTTGAATAGTATAAAATGGCCAGTCTACAAGCTCACAACGTGTCAATGTAGATTGGCTAGTTGAACTATTCAAAAATGTTTTGCAAAATAGTAAAAAATGCAAAGAAGTTTAGGGATAAGGGGTTTAACGGTGACGAAAATGGAGCCCTATATGTCATAAGATTTTAGTCGACTAAATCTGCAGTTGATTTAGTTGACTAAATTGTATTTTGTATTTTGTATTGTATTGTATTTTGACGTCGTAATGACTGTTTTTACACATGCTGAAAATAGCCGATCTACAAGCTCACAACGCGTCGCGCTGCAACGCGTTGTGAGCTTTAGATCTGCTATTTTCAGCATGCAACCAAGTGTAAAATTACTTATACTGGATCTCTTGTCCACTAGTCCCTTCCTAACATTTTAGTCTAGTTTTACATTTGTCGACGAAATTGTCAATATGTTTAGTCTTAGTTTTAGTCATCATAGCTTAGTTTTTATTTAGTTTCCATTTATTTTTTGTCAGTGAAAAAATTTCGTCTTAGTTTTAGTCGACCAAAACAACACTGCTGTTCGTCTAACTATAGTCAACTTGATTTTCCCACAAACAGACAGACCGAAAAATACACATGCATTAATTAGGCCACCTTGGTCTAAAATACACATGCATTAATTAGGCCACCTTGGTCTAAATACACATGCATTAATTAGGCCACCGTGGTCTAAAATACACATGCATTAATTAGGCCACCGTGGTCTAAATACACATGCATTAATTAGGCCACCGTGGTCTAAAATACACATGCATTAATTAGGCCACCTTGGTCTAAAATACACATGCATTAATTAGGCCACCGTGGTCTAAAATACACATGCATTAATTAGGCCACCGTGGTCTAAAATACACATGCATTAATTAGGCCACCGTGGTCTAAAATACACATGCATTAATTAGGCCACCGTGGTCTAAATACACATGCATTAATTAGGCCACCGTGGTCTAAATACACATGCATTAATTAGGCCACCTTGGTCTCCATCAACCAATTACCTACTTACTTACTTAATGGTCTTTGTGTGACATATAAGGCTTTAAAGGAGCATTGTGCACCAAGGCCCGCCCCCACTCGATCATGATTGGAGGAAGGCCCCTCTCATCCTGATTGGATGAAGGCTTTGCCACCCAAAGCCCAAACTGAAACTAGGGTTTTTTGACCCCAGGGGCTCACTGGGGACAGGGAGGAACTCCTTATATGGTCAGCACACTCTATAGTAGGGAGAATTATCCGGAAAAAAAGAAAAAATAAGTGATATTTGAATTAAGTCAACTCACTGAATATACCTTTAAAGCGATATTTCACTTTCAAAACAACTTTTGGTCATTTCATCATCTACTCAGGCTTATATGAACACATTTACTGTTTTAATTTATTTGTAATAATTATTTTTCATTTTGTGAGGAGGAGGAGGAGGAGGAGCTGGAGGAGGAGCTGGAGGAGGAGGAGGAGGAGGAGCTGGAGGAGGTTCTTTTCCAAAATAATTATTAAAAATAAATGAAAACGATAAATGAAAAAAAAAAACACGGCCCCTCACGTATTAGAAGGACAATATCTGTCAACAGAAAAAGGTGTTTTTGATAAATCTATCATCAATAAATCTATCATCAATAAATCTATCATCAATAAATCTATCTAATCAACCTATCAAGTAAGGTTGAAATCTCTTTTTTGCAAGTAGAAATATATCCGGGTGTTACAGGGTTAATCCTAAATATCCTGTATGAGTTCTCTATCCTTGGATTGGATACAATTCACCCTTTGTCAGCCTTCTGATTGGTGCCTGACTGACTAACCAGCAGGCTGTCCGCCTTCCGATTGGTCCCTGACTGACTAACCAGCAGGCTGTCCGCCTTCTGATTGGTCCCTGACTGACTAACCAGCAGGCTGTCCGCCTTCTGATTGGTCCCTGACTGACTAACCAGCAGGCTCTTTCTGCCTTGTTTTTTTGTTTGTATGTATTTTTTTTGTGGCTTTCGCCTTTATTTTATAATTGTTACGGAGGGACAGACAGTAGGCAGACAGGACATGGGGAGAGAGATGGGGGGGGGGGGCTGTTGGTGACATGCAGTAAAGGCTGTCGGGATCGGGAGTCGAACCCGCGGCACACTGCCAGACTGGATTACCAGTCAAGGTGCCTGGACCGCTGAGCCACGGCCCAGGCCTCTTTCTGCCTTGTTATAGTTAGATACGATCTATATCCAATAGTTTGGCTGTGTAGGGCGGCTACTAGGACATGAGTCACATGACTGTACAAATAATACATTGTACAAAATCAGGACAAAACATTACAGGCAGGAATCAGGATGCAGTAGCAGTGCTGGGAATATTCTCTGCTGGGTTAAATATTTCATTTCAAAAGTGTTCCCGACATCAGAGCCTTCTGCACTTCACCACAACTCACAGCCTTCTGCACTTCACCACAACTCACAGCCTTCTGCACTTCACCACAACTCACAGCCTCTGCACTTCACCACAACTCACAGCCTTCTGCACTTCACCACAACTCACAGCCTTCTGCACTTCACCACAACTCACAGCCTCTGCACTTCACCACAACTCACAGCCTTCTGCACTTCACCACAACTCACAGCCTCTGCACTTCACCACAACTCACAGCCTTCTGCACTTCACCACAACTCACAGCCTCTGCACTTCACCACAACTCACAGCCTTCTGCACTTCACCACAACTCACAGCCTCTGCACTTCACCACAACTCACAGCCTCTGCACTTCACCACAACTCACAGCCTCTGCACTTCACCACAACTCACAGCCTCTGCACTTCACCACAACTCACAGCCTCTGCACTTCACCACAACTCACAGCCTTCTGCACTTCACCACAACTCACAGCCTTCTGCACTTCACCACAACTCACAGCCTCTGCACTTCACCACAACTCACAGCCTCTGCACTTCACCACAACTCACAGCCTCTGCACTTCACCACAACTCACAGCCTTCTGCACTTCACCACAACTCACAGCCTTCTGCACTTCACCACAACTCACAGCCTCTGCACTTCACCACAACTCACAGCCTTCTGCACTTCACCACAACTCACAGCCTTCTGCACTTCACCACAACTCACAGCCTTCTGCACTTCACCACAACTCACAGCCTTCTGCACTTCACCACAACTCACAGCCTCTGCACTTCACCACAACTCACAGCCTTCT
The DNA here is from genome assembly GCF_951216825.1 of Electrona antarctica. Classification (NCBI taxonomy): domain Eukaryota; kingdom Metazoa; phylum Chordata; class Actinopteri; order Myctophiformes; family Myctophidae; genus Electrona; species Electrona antarctica. The sequence continues at coordinate 151,537 of NW_027637603.1, forward strand.
GCACTTCACCACAACTCACAGCCTCTGCACTTCACCACAACTCACAGCCTTCTGCACTTCACCACAACTCACAGCCTCTGCACTTCACCACAACTCACAGCCTTCTGCACTTCACCACAACTCACAGCCTTCTGCACTTCACCACAACTCACAGCCTTCTGCACTTCACCACAACTCATAGCCTTCTGCACTTCACCACAACTCACAGCCTCTGCACTTCACCACAACTCACAGCCTCTGCACTTCACCACAACTCACAGCCTCTGCACTTCACCACAACTCACAGCCTCTGCACTTCACCACAACTCACAGCCTCTGCACTTCACCACAACTCACAGCCTCTGCACTTCACCACAACTCACAGCCTTCTGCACTTCACCACAACTCACAGCCTTCTGCACTTCACCACAACTCACAGCCTCTGCACTTCACCACAACTCACAGCCTCTGCACTTCACCACAACTCACAGCCTCTGCACTTCACCACAACTCACAGCCTCTGCACTTCACCACAACTCACAGCCTTCTGCACTTCACCACAACTCACAGCCTCTGCACTTCACCACAACTCACAGCCTTCTGCACTTCACCACAACTCACAGCCTCTGCACTTCACCACAACTCACAGCCTCTGCACTTCACCACAACTCACAGCCTCTGCACTTCACCACAACTCACAGCCTCTGCACTTCACCACAACGTGTTGTTCCGACAGCAGAGATGTGTTATCTTTTATTCTAAATGGCACAGTGGTGGGGAAAAAAAAGTTCTCCAATTATTGTTTTAGTCCAATAAGAAGACCTGAGGCCTTCTAAATCAGCTAGTTCTCAAACCATTTCGTCGCCAATTAAGGACCCCCCCCAAATTGCTCAAAAATAGCAGATATACAAGCTCGCTGCATGGCCTGCAAGTGACGCACTGTGAGCTTGTATATCTGTACAATGACACAGATGCTTTTTTCACAGCATCCCCAGCGGGAATCGAACCCAGGACCCTCTAGCTGTGAGGCAACAACACTACAGACTGCGCCACCCTTATATTATTTATTTATTTGGTGCATTTGTTTGTTTTTGTCGTTCTTCTGTTGCTGTTTGATGTCCAATAGATTCTGTGTAGAACTGTAGTTCTAGCCAGTGTCCAGAAGGTGGCATCACACCCATGTCCCGTTGTTTGATTGGCTCCTCCCGGTACAGCCAGACACCATATTCTTCCAGATATTCAAGATCCAGAAACACAGGTTTTTTTTTAGGTAATATTGTTTATTCAAATGTTTGTATTCCATTTATTTTAGAGTATTTGTCCTGTTTGGGTTGTCATGGCTGCCAGTTCCCACCTGATGTGTGGGAGTCCAAACCGCTCTAGACGGTTCTGAATAACCGCTAGCTTGCATAACGTCTTCAGACTAGGACTCAAGTGTAAGATCTGTACGATGAGTCGACGTCCAAAGAAGATGATACGATCTCCCAGCATGCAACAGTTCAACGTACCCATCAGATCCGGGCCTTTCCTCTTGGGCTTAACCCTCTTCCAGGAGAAGGTCTTGGAATTCAATTTCCACATTTCATTGAGGCGTTTTCTTATTTTATAGTGGCTATTATTATAGTCATAGCCAGCAAATATGTACAGCTCTCCATTGTAGACAAAGGCTGGATGACTCCGACGTGGTTCAGGATGAAGCTGTGCAGAAGGTGTGCTACTCCAACAGTTGGTCTCTGTGTCAAACACTCTGATGCTGTTGTAGGACATTGTCTGGACCCCTAAGCCCCCAAATACAAACATCTTTGTTCCGATGATGGTAGCAGAGTGACCTGATGAAGCAGGAGGTGGAGTTCCTCTGGGGTTAATTAAAGACCAGACCATCGTGCTGGTGTCCAACTTGTAGATGTCATTAGTGTATCCAGTCAGCTGGGTGTATCCTCCATGGATAAACATGACCTTCTCCAAGACACAGGAGGTGGAGGTACCTCGCCTCTGGAACAGTTCCAGATACGTTTGTCTTGAACCATCTGTGGGTGCCGACATCAAATGCATAAAGAACGTTGTCTTTCATGTCCCCTGTGATGGTAAACCATTTTGTCTTACAGTTCACCGTCCCTCCCCAGAGGTAGACGATATCTTCTATCAGTGCAGCTGTGTGTCTGTAGTGCATGGAGGGAACCTCGAAGGAGCATTCTCCTCCTCCGGTCGTCGTCACCGGGGGCAACGTCGTCCAGCACAAAGTCACTGTGTTGAAGACGTGAACATCAATCCGATCCGTGCTGTTGTAGGTCTTCTCTCCATAGAAGAACCCTCCAAAGGAATACACCTTGTCCTTCACCGGTCCAGCGGCAGAACCACGGAAGACGCGGGATGTCTGTGGTCCTCTTTTCAGAGGGACAGACCAGCTCCGCATGTCTTTGTCCTTCTCTCTGTCTCTGGCAGTCTGGTTCTACCTCGATCTCTTCAGCTTAAAGCTCTCAGTGTTCCTCCTCCATCTGTCTAGATGTGAGAAGCGTCTTATATAGGCTGACGCCGCTCTGGTATGACGTCACTCACAACACAATCTGACGTCCTGCGTGTGGCTGTCTCTCTCTGTGTGTGTACGCCCATATATAGGCGTCTGGCGGTAAGAGATTTCCATTATATTCCCCTCCTAAATAATACCATATAATATTGCCGTATTAGTAATTGCATGTCACTCACCCCTCAGGCATATACGTACGGCGGTACGGGGCACCCCTCAGGGATATACGTATGGCGGTACGGGGCACCCCTCAGGGATATACGTATGGCGGTATGGGGCACCCCTCAGGGATATACGTATGGCGGTACGGTGCACCCCTCAGGGATATACGTATGGCGGTATGGGGCACCCCTCAGGCATATACGTATGGCGGTATGGGGCACCCCTCAGGGATATACGTACGGCGGTACGGGGCACCCCTCAGGGATATACGTACGGCGGTACGGGGCACCCCTCAGGGATATACGTATGGCGGTATGGGGCACCCCTCAGGGATATACGTATGGCGGTACGGTGCACCCCTCAGGGATATACGTATGGCGGTATGGGGCACCCCTCAGGCATATACGTATGGCGGTATGGGGCACCCCTCAGGGATATACGTACGGCGGTACGGTGCACCCCTCAGGGATATACGTATGGCGGTATGGGGCACCCCTCAGGGATATACGTACGGCGGTACGGTGCACCCCTCAGGGATATACGTATGGCGGTATGGGGCACCCCTCAGGCATATACGTATGGCGGTATGGGGCACCCCTCAGGGATATACGTACGGCGGTACGGTGCACCCCTCAGGGATATACGTACGGCGGTATGGGGCACCCCTCAGGGATATACGTATGGCGGTATGGGGCACCCCTCAGGGATATACGTATGGCGGTATGGGGCACCCCTCAGGGATATACGTATGGCGGTATGGGGCACCCCTCAGGGATATACGTACGGCGGTACGGTGCACCCCTCAGGGATATACGTACGGCGGTACGGGGCACCCCTCAGGGATATACGTATGGCGGTATGGGGCACCCCTCAGGGATATACGTATGGCGGTATGGGGCACCCCTCAGGGATATACGTACGGCGGTATGGGGCACCCCTCAGGGATATACGTACGGCGGTATGGGGCACCCCTCAGGGATATACGTATGGCGGTATGGGGCACCCCTCAGGGATATACGTATGGCGGTATGGGGCACCCCTCAGGGATATACGTATGGCGGTATGGGGCACCCCTCAGGGATATACGTATGGCGGTATGGGGCACCCCTCAGGGATATACGTACGGCGGTACGGGGCACCCCTCAGGGATATACGTACGGCGGTACGGGGCACCCCTCAGGGATATACGTATGGCGGTATGGGGCACCCCTCAGGGATATACGTATGGCGGTACGGTGCACCCCTCAGGGATATACGTATGGCGGTATGGGGCACCCCTCAGGCATATACGTATGGCGGTATGGGGCACCCCTCAGGGATATACGTACGGCGGTACGGTGCACCCCTCAGGGATATACGTATGGCGGTATGGGGCACCCCTCAGGGATATACGTACGGCGGTACGGTGCACCCCTCAGGGATATACGTATGGCGGTATGGGGCACCCCTCAGGCATATACGTATGGCGGTATGGGGCACCCCTCAGGGATATACGTACGGCGGTACGGTGCACCCCTCAGGGATATACGTACGGCGGTATGGGGCACCCCTCAGGGATATACGTATGGCGGTATGGGGCACCCCTCAGGGATATACGTATGGCGGTATGGGGCACCCCTCAGGGATATACGTATGGCGGTATGGGGCACCCCTCAGGGATATACGTACGGCGGTACGGTGCACCCCTCAGGGATATACGTACGGCGGTACGGGGCACCCCTCAGGGATATACGTATGGCGGTATGGGGCACCCCTCAGGGATATACGTATGGCGGTATGGGGCACCCCTCAGGGATATACGTACGGCGGTATGGGGCACCCCTCAGGGATATACGTACGGCGGTATGGGGCACCCCTCAGGGATATACGTATGGCGGTATGGGGCACCCCTCAGGGATATACGTATGGCGGTATGGGGCACCCCTCAGGGATATACGTATGGCGGTATGGGGCACCCCTCAGGGATATACGTATGGCGGTATGGGGCACCCCTCAGGCGTATACGTATGGCGGTATGGGGCACCCCTCAGGCGTATACGTACGGCGGTATGGGGCACCCCTCAGGCATATACGTACGGCGGTATGGGGCACCCCTCAGGGATATACGTATGGCGGTACGGGGCACCCCTCAGGGATATACGTATGGCGGTACGGGGCACCCCTCAGGGATATACGTACGGCGGTACGGGGCACCCCTCAGGGATATACGTATGGCGGTACGGGGCACCCCTCAGGGATATACGTACGGCGGTACGGGGCACCCCTCAGGGATATACGTACGGCGGTATGGGGCACCCCTCAGGGATATACGTACGGCGGTACGGGGCACCCCTCAGGCGTATACGTATGGCGGTACGGGGCACCCCTCAGGCGTATACGTAGGGCGGTACGGGGCACCCCTCAGGGATATACGTAGGGCGGTACGGGGCACCCCTCAGGGATATACGTACGGCGGTATGGGGCACCCCTCAGGGATATACGTACGGCGGTACGGGGCACCCCTCAGGGATATACGTACGGCGGTACGGGGCACCCCTCAGGGATATACGTACGGCGGTACGGGGCACCCCTCAGGGATATACGTACGGCGGTACGGGGCACCCCTCAGGGATATACGTACGGCGGTATGGGGCACCCCTCAGGCATATATATATATACGTACGGCGGTACGGGGCACCCCTCAGGCATATACGTACGGCGGTACGGGGCACCCCTCAGGCATATACGTACGGCGGTACGGGGCACCCCTCAGGCATATATATATATACGTACGGCGGTATGGGGCACCCCTCAGGCATATACGTACGGCGGTACGGGGCACCCCTCAGGCATATACGTACGGCGGTACGGGGCACCCCTCAGGCATATATATATATACGTACGGCGGTATGGGGCACCCCTCAGGCATATACGTACGGCGGTACGGGGCACCCCTCAGGCATATACGTACGGCGGTACGGGGCACCCCTCAGGCATATATATATATACGTACGGCGGTATGGGGCACCCCTCAGGCATATACGTACGGCGGTATGGGGCACCCCTCAGGCATATACGTACGGCGGTACGGGGCACCCCTCAGGCATATACGTACGGCGGTACGGGGCACCCCTCAGGCATATATATATATACGTACGGCGGTATGGGGCACCCCTCAGGCATATACGTATGGCGGTATGGGGCACCCCTCAGGCATATACGTACGGCGGTACGGGGCACCCCTCAGGCATATACGTACGGCGGTACGGGGCACCCCTCAGGCATATACGTACGGCGGTACGGGGCACCCCTCAGGGATATACGTACGGCGGTACGGGGCACCCCTCAGGGATATACGTACGGCGGTATGGGGCACCCCTCAGGGATATACGTACGGCGGTATGGGGCACCCCACAGGGATATACGTATGGCGGTATGGGGCACCCCTCAGGGATATACGTACGGCGGTACGGGGCACCCCTCAGGCGTATACGTACGGCGGTACGGGGCACCCCTCAGGCATATACGTACGGCGGTACGGGGCACCCCTCAGGCGTATACGTACGGCGGTACGGGGCACCCCTCAGGCGTATACGTACGGCGGTACGGGGCACCCCTCAGGCGTATACGTACGGCGGTACGGGGCACGGACGGACGAGTCTCTGAGGAGACTCGTACTAAAGATATATGACGACTCGCATGTGAAATAGGGACGAGGCTGCGGAGGTCCGAGGAAACCCCCACTCAAACCCCCCTGGACTGTTAAATTGAGAGCCCACGCAAAACTGCCCAAAATCACTTTCACCTAGAAAATCCATTCACATTTTTTATAATTCAGCTGACTGTGGAGACACATGCTGGAACTTTTTACTTTGAAATGTTTTATAGTTTCTGAGTTATTTAATTTAAACGCCAAATGCATTCTCAATGGCGAAAACACAAACTTTGGCACCACGTGTTAAAAAAAGTGTTTTGATTTTTCTGATTTTTTTTATAAAAAAAAAAAAAAGAATAATAAAAAAAAAAAAATTGGGCTATGCACGTGCGGTAATACCCAGGACGTCCACAGACGTTTTGGGCACAAAATGTGTTAAGTTACTCACCTTATATGGGCATCTGCTTAGTTGCTATTCTTACCCGATTTGGCTCCTTTGCCCTGAAAACTTGAAAGAAAAGAAAGGAAGAAAAATCCCGTATACTAAAACCTGTCTTGTTCGCCTATACCTCCTGGATCTGCCTTGTTCGCCTATACCTCCTGGATCTGCCTCGTTCGCCTATACCTCCTGGATCTGCCTTGTTCGCCTATACCTCCTGGATCTGCCTTGTTCGCCTATACCTCCTGGATCTGCCTTGTTCGCCTATACCTCCTGGATCTGCCTTGTTCGCCTATACCTCCTGGATCTGCCTTGTTCGCCTATACCTCCTGGATCTGCCTTGTTCGCCTATACCTCCTGGATCTGCCTCGTTCGCCTATACCTCCTGGATCTGCCTTGTTCGCCTATACCTCCTGGATCTGCCTTGTTCGCCTATACCTCCTGGATCTTCGGGAACCTGCGGGAAAAGAAGAAAAGATACGGTTTAAGTTGCATTACTCCTTTGATGAACATCTGACCTTGGGTTTGGCTTACCCTGTAAACCAGTGGTGTCTAGACATTTAGAGGGGCATGAGGTGCTCAAGTGAAAAAAGGGCACCTTGTGCAGCACGTGGAACCGGTCGGTTGCCTTAATAGTGTGAGATTTAAAGATTTTGGGGCTTAAATAATATATTAGACGCTTTTTATCAAGAATATTTCAAAAGGGCACATTGCTGAATGGTGATTTAGCACCCCCTAGTGTCTATCTGTGCACGCCACTGCTGTAAATTAATTTCTGAATAAATCCAGCCTGCGGGCGAATGTTGAATATTGGCTTCTGTGTCTTGGTTTGGGTCAAAGTGCGACAATACATTTTATATCACCGTATATGGATCGGAAACGTCACCGTTAATACGGCTGGTTTCCAGTAAGGTCAACCCATTTAGACCTGACTTCGAGATTTAAAAAAATGCTCAGTTTTCTGAAATGCCCACGTTTCTATATCAGTGGTGCTCAGTATTTCATGTTAAAAAACAGTGTAAGTGCCAGGGACGTTAAGACGAGCAAAAAATAATAATTATATTCTTTTTCTTTTTTTCTTTTTTTTTTGAATCCATGTTTTTGAAAATTCCTCTAATCTGGTGTGCAGGTTATGACATGTACATTACATGCACAATAGAATTACATTTTCTTCATTTTATTTATAATGGGAAAAGTGGCACCCAGGACCAAAACTGGTGTCCACCCGCTGGCACTTAAAGAGTTTTAAGGACCCCAGAAAATATATGTAATTGTCCGCCGACCCCCATAGTTCCAGGGACCCCCATAGTTCCAGGGACCTCCTCAGATGTCCGCCGACCCCCATAGTTCCAGGGACCTCCTCAGATGGTCCGCCGACCCCCATAGTTCCAGGGACCTCCTCAGATGGTCCGCCGACCCCCATAGTTCCAGGGACCTCCTCAGATGTCCGCCGACCCCCATAGTTCCAGGGACCTCCTCAGATGGTCCGCCGACCCCCATAGTTCCAGGGACCTCCTCAGATGTCCGCCGACCCCCATAGTTCCAGGAACCTCCTCAGATGCAAAGATTTGAGTTAAAAACGTTGGCCCTGAAAGAATATACATTCAAAGATTTGCACTACATTTTCACGACTTTTCAAAAATAGCAGACCTACAAGCTCGTAGCGCGCCACTCGGTGGCGCGCTATGAGCTTGTAGATCTGCTATTTTTCAATAGCTAAAGTATAACATAATTCTTAAAACTCACTGAGCCATTATACAAAAGGAGAAATGGCTCATTCTCCATATAGTCATTCATGTGTGTTCCATTTCTATGATTGTGTTTTAAACGTTGCACTTCATTGTGCGGTGAATGCTTGGTAGTGTGTACTCAATGGATGGTATGTAGGCCTACGTATGCGTCATTTGAAAATATGGCTGTGTGTACCAAATGAAAACAAGAGTTCCATTTTGGGAACAGTTAAGAGATTTGATGGCAAAAGATCGAGTCATCATGGAAAAGGAGTCGACTAGGGTTCAGCATTTGTGACTAAATTTGACTGAGGGACTGCCATTGGATTTTTTTGAATTTTCGTTTTTTCATGTCATTTGAAAGCAGGGAATCATAGCTTCAAATTGACATATTGGTTGTTCAGTTTGACCCACCAGTTGTGGAGATATGGCTTATAGAGTAATGTCTTGCAGAAAACAGCGAGTTGAGAAAACAGGCTTGAAAGGTTCACTTCTGTGGTCTCTAACATTACACCTAGCTACATGTTTAAGCATTGATTCCATATTTACATGTCTTCTGTGGTCTCTAACATTACACCTAGCTACATGTTTAAGCATTTATTTCATATTTACATGTCTTCTGTGGTCTCTAACATTACACCTAGCTACATGTTTAAGCATTTATTTCATATTTACATGTCGATTTCAGCTCTGACACTTATTTCAGACATGCTCTAGTATGTGAAGAGTCTGCCTGTGCTATTAACTCATTTTGGAAAAAAGAAATTAAAAAAAGTTTTTCTCCTCTGGTGAAAAGCTGTAATTTGCGCAATGGCAGTCTCTCAGTCAAATCTGGTCACATTTTGTGTAGTGTGAGGTTTTCAGTTTGTGCGTGCAGTCGAGAGAAAGACGAAAAACCTGTGTTAACAATCGTTGGACAAAGGCCAAAAGAACCGCCCGCCCCTGGGACTCCTCTATAGGCCTACTTAGTGCGATTTCCGAACAGGCCCGGGGAACCAGGCGCTCCGCCCGTCCCCGAGCGCCCGCAACTCTACAGACAAACGGTGAGACAGAATGTTCTTTTATTAGCATGTTTATTCTGCTGGTTTTGGGGGTTTGACCAGATAAAATATGAAATAATATAATCATATTATGACAACTGACAACTCGGTCAGATGCCGGGATGTCTGTGCACAAAGCCTCAAGCATGTCTCGAGCTGAGTTTGGAGCGTGCGCACGCATGCACGCGACGCACGCACACGCACCCACCACTCACGCTCACACGCACACACACACACACACACACACACACACACACACACACACACACACACACACACACACACACACACACACAGTAAAGTTCATGAGACATGTATCAAGCATGAAGTGAAAGAAACACAAAAAAAAAAAAACTAAACTAAACAAAGAAAACGTTGCCTGCTCTCCAAATAAAATAATCCCTGTGGGTTTATTCCGATCTCTTCTTCTACGTAGATTGTCATTCATCTCAGTAACAATGGAGTGTCTGTCTAGTGAAGGCCTTTTGTTGTCGTTGGGAGAGTAGGATACCTCTCCTTACAAGAGGTTAACCCCTTCGTTGTCGTTAGGATAGTACGATACCTCTCCTTACAAGAGTTTAACCCCTTCGTTGTCGTTAGGATAGTAGGATACCTCTCCTTACAAGAGTTTAACCCTAGTGTTGTCGTTGGGATAGTAGGTTACCTCTCCTTACAAGAGTTTAACCCCTTCGTTGTCGTTAGGATAGTAGGATACCTCTCCTTACAAGAGTTTAACCCCTTCGTTGTCGTTAGGATAGTAGGATACCTCTCCTTACAAGAGTTTAACCCCTTCGTTGTCGTTAGGATAGTAGGATACCTCTCCTTACAAGAGTTTAACCCCTTCGTTGTCGTTAGGATAGTAGGATACCTCTCCTTACAAGAGGTTAACCCCTTCGTTGTCGTTAGGATAGTACGATACCTCTCCTTACAAGAGTTTAACCCCTTCGTTGTCGTTAGGATAGTAGGATACCTCTCCTTACAAGAGTTTAACCCTAGTGTTGTCGTTGGGATAGTAGGTTACCTCTCCTTACAAGAGTTTAACCCCTTCGTTGTCGTTAGGATAGTAGGATACCTCTCCTTACAAGAGTTTAACCCCTTCGTTGTCGTTAGGATAGTAGGATACCTCTCCTTACAAGAGTTTAACCCCTTCGTTGTCGTTAGGATAGTAGGATACCTCTCCTTACAAGAGTTTAACCCCTTCGTTGTCGTTAGGATAGTAGGATACCTCTCCTTACAAGAGTTTAACCCTAGTGTTGTCGTTGGGATAGTAGGATACCTCTCCTTACAAGAGTTTAACCCCTTCGTTGTCGTTAGGATAGTACGATACCTCCTCCTTACAAGAGGTTAACCCCTTCGTTGTCGTTAGGATAGTAGGATACCTCCTCCTTACAAGAGGTTAACCCCTTCGTTGTCATTGGGAGAGTAGGATACCTCTCCTTACAAGAGGTTAACCCCTTCGTTGTCGTTGGGATAGTAGGATACCTCTCCTTACAAGAGGTTAACCCCTTCGTTGTCGTTAGGATAGTAGGATACCTCTCCTTACAAGAGTTTAACCCCTTCGTTGTCGTTAGGATAGTAGGATACCTCTCCTTACAAGAGGTTAACCCCTTCGTTGTCGTTGGGAGAGTAGGATACCTCTCCTTACAAGAGGTTAACCCCTTCGTTGTCGTTGGGATAGTAGGATACCTCCTCCTTACAAGAGTTTAACCCCTTCGTTGTCGTTAGGATAGTAGGATACCTCTCCTTACAAGAGGTTAACCCCTTCGTTGTCGTTGGGATAGTAGGATACCTCTCCTTACAAGAGGTTAACCCCTTCGTTGTCGTTAGGATAGTAGGATACCTCTCCTTACAAGAGTTTAACCCCTTCGTTGTCGTTAGGATAGTAGGATACCTCTCCTTACAAGAGTTTAACCCCTTCGTTGTCGTTAGGATAGTAGGATACCTCTCCTTACAAGAGGTTAACCCTAGTGTTGTCGTTGGGATAGTAGGATACCTCTCCTTACAAGAGTTTAACCCCTTCGTTGTCGTTAGGATAGTACGATACCTCCTCCTTACAAGAGTTTAACCCCTTCGTTGTCGTTGGGATAGTAGGATACCTCTCCTTACAAGAGTTTAACCCCTTCGTTGTCGTTGGGAGAGTAGGATACCTCTCCTTACAAGAGTTTAACCCCTTCGTTGTCGTTGGGATAGTAGGTTACCTCTCCTTACAAGAGTTTAACCCCTTCGTTGTCGTTGGGATAGTAGGATACCTCTCCTTACAAGAGTTTAACCCCTTCGTTGTCGTTAGGATAGTAGGATACCTCTCCTTACAAGAGGTTAACCCCTTCGTTGTCGTTAGGATAGTAGGATACCTCTCCTTACAAGAGTTTAACCCCTTCGTTGTCGTTAGGATAGTAGGGTACCTCTCCTTACAAGAGTTTAACCCCTTCGTTGTCGTTGGGATAGTAGGATACCTCTCCTTACAAGAGTTTAACCCCTTCGTTGTCGTTAGGATAGTACGATACCTCCTCCTTACAAGAGGTTAACCCCTTCGTTGTCATTGGGAGAGTAGGATACCTCTCCTTACAAGAGGTTAACCCCTTCGTTGTCGTTGGGATAGTAGGATACCTCTCCTTACAAGAGGTTAACCCCTTCGTTGTCGTTAGGATAGTAGGATACCTCTCCTTACAAGAGTTTAACCCCTTCGTTGTCGTTAGGATAGTAGGATACCTCTCCTTACAAGAGGTTAACCCTAGTGTTGTCGTTGGGATAGTAGGATACCTCTCCTTACAAGAGTTTAACCCCTTCGTTGTCGTTAGGATAGTACGATACCTCCTCCTTACAAGAGGTTAACCCCTTCGTTGTCATTGGGAGAGTAGGATACCTCTCCTTACAAGAGGTTAACCCCTTCGTTGTCGTTGGGATAGTAGGATACCTCTCCTTACAAGAGTTTAACCCCTTCGTTGTCATTGGGATAGTACGATACCTCTCCTTACAAGAGTTTAACCCCTTCGTTGTCATTGGGATAGTACGATACCTCTCCTTACAAGAGTTTAACCCCTTCGTTGTCGTTGGGATAGTAGGATACCTCTCCTTACAAGAGTTTAACCCCTTCGTTGTCATTGGGATAGTACGATACCTCTCCTTACAAGAGGTTAACCCCTTCGTTGTCATTGGGATAGTACGATACCTCTCCTTACAAGAGTTTAACCCCTTCGTTGTCGTTGGGATAGTAGGATACCTCCTCCTTACAAGAGTTTAACCCCTTCGTTGTCGTTGGGATAGTAGGATACCTCTCCTTACAAGAGTTTAACCCCTTCGTTGTCGTTAGGATAGTAGGATACCTCCTCCTTACAAGAGGTTAACCCCTTCGTTGTCATTGGGATAGTAGGATACCTCTCCTTACAAGAGGTTAACCCCTTCGTTGTCATTGGGATAGTAGGATACCTCTCCTTACAAGAGGTTAACCCCTTCGTTGTCGTTGGGATAGTAGGATACCTCTCCTTACAAGAGGTTAACCCCTTCGTTGTCGTTGGGATAGTAGGATACCTCTCCTTATAAGAGGTTGACCCCTTCGTTGTCATTGGGAGAGTAGGATACCTCTCCTTACAAGAGGTTAACCCCTTCGTTGTCGTTGGGATAGTAGGATACCTCTCCTTACAAGAGGTTAACCCCTTCGTTGTCGTTAGGATAGTAGGATACCTCTCCTTACAAGAGTTTAACCCCTTCGTTGTCATTGGGATAGTAGGATACCTCCTCCTTACAAGAGTTTAACCCCTTCGTTGTCGTTAGGATAGTAGGATACCTCTCCTTACAAGAGGTTAACCCCTTCGTTGTCGTTGGGATAGTAGGATACCTCTCCTTACAAGAGTTTAACCCCTTCGTTGTCGTTGGGATAGTAGGATACCTCTCCTTACAAGAGTTTAACCCCTTCGTTGTCGTTAGGATAGTAGGATACCTCTCCTTACAAGAGGTTAACCCCTTCGTTGTCGTTGGGATAGTAGGATACCTCTCCTTACAAGAGTTTAACCCCTACGTTGTCGTTGGGATAGTAGGATACCTCTCCTTACAAGAGGTTAACCCCTTCGTTGTCGTTAGGATAGTACGATACCTCTCCTTACAAGAGTTTAACCCCTACGTTGTCGTTGGGATAGTAGGATACCTCTCCTTACAAGAGGTTAACCCCTTCGTTGTCGTTGGGATAGTAGGATACCTCTCCTTACAAGAGTTTAACCCCTACGTTGTCGTTGGGATAGTAGGATAGCTTTAACCCCAGCGTTGTTTTTGGCAGCAAATCTCTATTTTAGTCATAGTCTCTTGAATAGTTTTCACTTTTAGTTTTAGTCACATTTTAGTCACCTGGAATGTGTTAGTGTTCGTTTAGTTTTAGTCGACTAAATGTCATGAGATTTTAGTCGACTAAATCTACAGGTGATTTAGTCGACTAAAATGTATTTTGGCGGGCCTTGATGACCCGTCATAATGACTGATTTTACACTTGCTGAAAATAGCCAATCTACAAGCTCACAACGCGTCGCACTTGCGACGCGTTGTGAGCTTGTAGATCGGCTATTTTCAGCATGCAACCAAGTGTAAAATTACTTACTGGATCGCTTGTCCACTAGTCCCTTCCTAACATTTTAGTCTAGTTTTTATTTGTTGTTGAAATTATCAATATATTTAGTCTTAGTTTTAGTCATCGTAGCTTAGTTTTCATTTAGTTTTCGTCAGTAAAACAATTGGTAGTCGGCGGACATTTTTCGTCTTGGTTTTAGTTGACGAAAACAACACTGATACCAAGCGACATTATTTCTTGCTTGTTGGTGGTAAGATATTTTTTCACACAGTCGAAACACACCGTCTAGTGTATGCCAGTAGTTTTGGTAACATCTGCGGCTTCAACCTGTCTTCAACCTGTCTCTCCTTCTTCAACCTGTCTCTCCTTCTTCAACCTGTCTTCAACCTGTCTCTCCTTCAACTTGTCTCTCCTTCTTCAACCCGTCTCTTCTTCTTCAACCTGTCTCTCCTTCTTCAACCTGTCTCTCCTTCTTCAACCTGTCTTCAACCTGCCTTCAACCTGCCTTCAACCTGTCTTCAACCTGTCTTCAACCTGCCTTCAACCTGTCTTCAACCTGCCTTCAACCTGTCTTCAACCTGTCTTCAACCTGTCTTCAACCTGTCTTCAACCTGTCTTCAACCTGCCTTCAACCTGTCTCTCCTTCTTCAACCTGTCTTCAACCTGCCTTCAACCTGTCTTCAACCTGTCTTCAACCTGTCTTCAACCTGCCTTCAACCTGCCTTCAACCTGTCTCTCCTTCTTCAACCTGTCTTCAACCTGCCTTCAACCTGTCTTCAACCTGTCTCTCCTTCTTCAACCTGTCTTCAACCTGCCTTCAACCTGTCTTCAACCTGTCTTCAACCTGCCTTCAACCTGTCTCTCCTTCTTCAACCTGTCTTCAACCTGCCTTCAACCTGTCTTCAACCTGTCTTCAACCTACCTGCCTTCAACCTGTCTCTCCTTCTTCAACCTGTCCTCTCCTTCTTCAACCTGTCTTCAACCCTGCCTTCAACCTGTCTTCAACCTGCCTTCAACCTACCTGCCTTCAACCTGTCTCTCCTTCTTCAACCTGTCTCTCCTTCTTCAACCTGTCTTCAACCTGCCTTCAACCTGTCTTCAACCTGTCTTCACCTGTCTCTGCTCTCTTTCAATGTCTCAATCCGTCTCTCCTTCTCGTCTAGCGGGGCCTATACTGCTCTCTTCTCGACTGCCGTCTCTCTCTGCGCCGTCTCTCTCTCTCTCTCTCTCTCTCTCTTCTCTCTCTCTCTCTCCTCTCTCTCTCTCTCTCTCTCTCTCTCTCGTCTCCTCTGTCCTCCAACTGTCTCTCTCGATCTGTCACTGAGCCTTTTATCCATTTGCACCTCCAGACATGTTGTCCTCCAACAGACAGACAGTGTTAAACGTCTCAGTTTGAGAAGGTGCTGAAGCAATATGGGGTTCTCTCTCTCTGCCGCAACACTTCCTCTCTCTCTCTCTCTCTCTCTCTCTCTCTCTCTCTCTCTCTCTCTCTCTCTCTCTCTCTCTCTCTCTCTCTCTCTCTCTCTCTCTCTCTCTCTCTCTCTCTCTCTCTCTCTCTCTCTCTCTCTCTCTCTCTGGTCACCTGCAGCGTACTCGTCCAGCCTGTTCCATGTGTCGTCACATGCGTCTGCAACAGCAGCAAATACTTCTTATAACTGTCAAGGGGGGTGCCCACCCCCACCCCGCCCCCCAACCTCAGCGGGGGGCGGGGTTGGGGGGCAAACTGCTGGTAGTGTTACTCTAAGTGCTTTTGTATTAGTATTATATTATTAGCTTGTGTGGTAGTCAGTAGTTTATAGTTGTATTGTTTGTGTTCAAACAGTAGGCTAGTAGACTAGTTTAATTAGTTTCACCCTGTAATAGGCCACTTGATAAGTATTATAGCCCACTTGATTTCCTTGTGAAGTGTGAAGTGAGTGGTTTAGCCAGCACAGCTCAAGGGATAAGTAGCCAGGTTGGGAGTATTCTATTCAGTGTGTGACCAACATTTGAAGTGAACAGAGCTCCTGACCTGTCTAGTTGAGTAAGTAGCATTATTTTGTATTTTAGCAAACTGCTGGTAGTGTTACTCTAAGTGCTTTTGTATTAGTATTATATTATTAGCTTGTGTGGTAGTCAGTAGTTTATAGTTGTATTGTTTGTGTTCAAACAGTAGGCTAGTAGACTAGTTTAATTAGTTTCACCCTGTAATAGGCCACTTGATAAGTATTATAGCCCACTTGATTTCCTTGTGAAGTGTGAAGTGAGTGGTTTAGCCAGCACAGCTCAAGGGATAAGTAGCCAGGTTGGGAGTATTCTATTCAGTGTGTGACCAACATTTGAAGTGAACAGAGCTCCTGACCTGTCTAGTTGAGTAAGTAGCATTATTTTGTATTTTAGCAAACTGCTGGTAGTGTTACTCTAAGTGCTTTTGTATTAGTATTATATTATTAGCTTGTGTGGTAGTCAGTAGTTTATAGTTGTATTGTTTGTGTTCAAACAGTAGGCTAGTAGACTAGTTTAATTAGTTTCACCCTGTAATAGGCCACTTGATAAGTATTATAGCCCACTTGATTTCCTTGTGAAGTGTGAAGTGAGTGGTTTAGCCAGCACTCCTGGCAGACGATTAGCAATCAGTTGGAGTGGCCTTATACCACCAGGTGAAAGCGTCAGCTGTTAAGCGGCGGCCAGCAAACGAAGGCCAGGCGAACAAAGGCGACAGGCGACTTTGTCAAAGTCCGACTTCGTCACTGAACGATAAGCTGTAGCATTGCTTAGTGACATATATAGTAGTGTGATAGATATAGTAGTGTATTGTAGTATATGTTTAGTGATCTACAATGTGTTTTCTTCCTATTCCTGTCCTCTCTTCCTCCTGGCGGTCGCACAAACACTGGGTTACACCCAGATGTCGCGACACAACTAATCTCATCTATCCTACTCTTTCAACTCACGTCGAGCAAGTGGTAACGGGAGGGCTTTGGAATTGCCACTCGGCTGTGGTGGAAGGCAAATCTGCTTTCATCTCAGCCTACGCATCCTTGCTCTCCCTTAACTTCCTTGCTCTGACTGAGACCTGGATCAGACCAGAAAACACTGCTACGCCCGCGGCTCTGTCAGATGTGTACTCTTTCTCTCACACTCCCAGAGCCGTGCGGACAGGTGGTGGGGTTGGTCTGCTAATTTCCAGAAAATGGAAATACTCTCCTGTTTCACTGTCACAATTCTCTCCTACCTCATTTGAATTTCATGTGGTCACTGTTTCTCATCCAGTCAAGCTCACCATTGCAGTTGTTTATCGCCCACCGGGCCCTGCTGGTGGCTTCCTGGAGGAGCTGGACCATCTAGTCTCCCACTTCCCTGTCGATGGCTCTGGATTCATCCTTCTGGGTGACTTCAACCTCCCGACTGAGAAGCAGCTAGACCCACTACTTTCGTTTCTCGCCGCCTTTGACCTAGTTATTTCCCCATCTCCTCCTACCCATGAGGCGGGCAACCAACTGGACCTGATCTTCACCAGAGGCTGCTCTATTGCTAACCTGTCTGTCACTCCTCTTTCCAGTGAAAAGGGTAAGAAACTCTCTGATCACTACTTCATGTCCTACTCTCTCTCTCTCTCCTCTCCCCCCTCACAGCCCCTCCCTACCCACATGATTTCCTCACGGCACAATCTTCGCTCACTTTCCTCCACTGATCTTTCCTCTTCTGTTCTCTCTGCTCTCCCTGCCCCTGAATCCTTTGCTCTTCTATCCCCTGATACCGCCACAGATCTTCTTTTCTCTACTCTATCCTCTTCTCTCGACCATCTCTGTCCCCTCACCACCAGGCCTGCACGCCAAACTCCACCTGCCCCCTGGTTGTCGGACTCAGTGCGGACTGAGAGACGGAGCCTGAGAGCGGCTGAGCGCAAATGGAGAAATGGCAACCTCCCGGAGGACCTTCTCACCTTCCAATCTCTCATTTCTACTTTTTCCTCCTCTCTATCAGCTGCTAAAGCTGCTTTTTTCTGCACTAAAATTCAGGCTTCTGCTTCCAACCCTAAAAAACTCTTTGAAACTTTCTCCTCTCTCCTACAACCACCACCCCCTCCTCCCTCCTCGTCCCTCCTCCCTGACGATTTCGCCAACTTCTTTGCCAAGAAGGTGAACGATATCCGATCCTCCTTCCCTCCTCCCCCGGCTGGTGCCCTGCGCACTACCCACACCCGTCTGCCTGCCACCCCCCCCTCTCTACCTTCATCTACTCCTCTTCCCCCCCCCATCCCCTCTCTATCCCACTTCTCTCCCCTCTCCCCTAACGAGGTCCTTCTCCTTGTTACCTCTAGTCGCCCCACCTCATGCTCTCTGGACCCGGTCCCATCCACTCTGTTGCAGTCTATTGCACCTGAACTTCTTCCCTTCTTAACCCACCTTATTAACACCTCTCTGACATCTGGCTACTTTCCCTCTACTTTCAAGACTGCCAGAGTCACCCCCCTCCTGAAGAAACCGACACTTGACCCCTCTGAGATCAAGAACTACAGACCGGTTTCCCTTCTATCCTTCCTATCTAAAACTCTCGAACGTGCTGTCTTTAAACAACTGTCCTCCTATCTCCACCAGAACAACCTCCTGGACTCCAACCAGTCTGGTTTCAAAGTGGGTCACTCGACAGAGACTGCCCTGCTGGCAGT
This sequence comes from Electrona antarctica, assembly GCF_951216825.1. NCBI lineage: Eukaryota > Metazoa > Chordata > Actinopteri > Myctophiformes > Myctophidae > Electrona > Electrona antarctica. The sequence continues at coordinate 170,251 of NW_027637603.1, forward strand.
GACGGAGTCGCTCCATGCCGCTAGAGTGAACTCTCTCTCCTCCGTCCTGATACTCCTGGACCTGTCTGCAGCGTTCGACACGGTGAACCATCAGATCCTCCTCTCCACCCTCGAGGGGATGGGTGTCTCAGGCTCTGCACTCTCCCTGTTTGCATCCTACCTGACGGGTCGCTCCTACCAGGTGATGCTGAGAGGGTCTGTGTCAGAACCACACAGGCTCACAACTGGGGTTCCCCAAGGCTCGGTTCTGGGTCCTCTTCTTTTCTCTCTCTACACTACATCTCTGGGTGCTGTCATCCACTCCCATGGCTTTTCCTACCACTGCTATGCCGATGACACCCAGCTGATCCTCTCATTCCCCCCCTCTGATACCCAAGTGGAGGCACGCATTGCTGCTTGTCTGGCTGACATCTCGGCATGGATGTCGACAAACCACCTGAAGCTCAACCTGGACAAGACCGAGCTGATGTTCCTCCCGGGGAAGGGCTGTCCGCACCGAGACATGGCCATCACCATTGATAATGCTGTGGTGACCTCAACTCGGACTGCGAAAAATCTGGGTGTGACCCTGGACGATCAACTGACGTTCTCGGCAAACATCGCATCAGTGACAAGGTCCTGCAGATTCCTCCTCTACAACATCAGGAGGATTCGCCCCTTCCTCACGGAGAAGGCAGCCCAGGTGCTCATCCAGGCTCTCGTCAACTCCCGCCTGGACTACTGCAACTCCCTCCTTGCTGGTGCTCCGGCATCTGCCATCAGACCTCTGGAGCTTGTTCAGAAAGCTGCGGCTCGTCTGGTGTTCAACCGCCCCAAGTTCTCCCACACAACCATCCTTCTCCGTTCTCTACACTGGCTCCCCGTAGCGGCCCGCATCCAGTTCAAAACCCTGGTGTTAGCCTATAGGGCAGTGAAAGGAACAGCTCCTTCCTACCTCCGGGCTATGGTCGATGCCTACACCCCTGCCCGACCACTTCGGTCTGCCACCTCGGGGCGACTGATTGCCTCGTCACTCAAGGGTCCTTCTGGCCGATCCACACGGTCACGACTCTTTTCTGTTCTGGCCCCACAGTGGTGGAATGAACTCCCCACTGATGTTAGGACAGCAGAGTCACTGCCCATATTTCGCCGCAGGTTGAAAACCCACCTCTTCAGGAAACACTACCCTTCCTCTCTGCCTGACCTACTTGTTGTTAACTAGTTGTACGAACGCTTGTTTTCTATTGTTGTATTGTTTATTGGATCTTGTTTAGTCGATACACTTAATTGTTTTAGCTCATGCTCATTTGATTTAGCTATTTTGTCTCATCTGGTTAAGGAAATAGGTAGCTGATATATTGCACTTTTACCTTAGCGCTAGGTATACTCTTGGTTGCTTGTTTTTGCAGAAAATGCACTAAAGACTTCTGGTGATTAGTAGTTTTTGTTCCCTACCTATGTTGAATACACTTATTGTAAGTCGCTTTGGATAAAAGCGTCTGCTAAATGACTGTAATGTAATGTAATGTGGAGGGGGGGGCACTTTGATGATTGTAGACAAGTGAAAGACATTTTTATGTCTACCTCTAACTTTTAATCTCTTTTATAATCTACCTGGCAGGTTCAAACAAAAGCCACCATATTAGCATTTAAATGCCTGTGTCCATAAAGGTGTTACTAACTGGGGAGAGAAGCTCAGGGGTGCTAATTTGTGTTCCTATTTAGTTCAGGGGTGCTCCAGCTGCCAGGCACCCCCGTAGTCCTCCAGCTGCCAGGCACCCCCGTAGTCCTCCAGCTGCCCCGAGGACCCCCGTAGTCCTCCAGCTGCCCCGAGGACCCCCGTAGTCCTCCAGCTGCCCCGAGGACCCCCGTAGTCCTCCAGCTGCCCCGAGGACGATTCTACAAATGTCTCCTAAATGCTGATAGTTTTCTGAAAAACCTCATGTTTCTATGTTCAGTGGTGCTCACACTATTTCATGTCAAGGACCACCATCTGAAAAACAGTGCTCTGTTGCTTCTCTTCATGTAAATACAAATGTTGAAGCGTGGCCAATTAAGAGCTCTGGGTTTGCGTGGCGTCAGGATGAGGTCCGGCAGCGGATATACCCAGAGGGCCAGGCAGCGGATATACCCAGAGGGCCAGGCAGCGGATATACCCAGAGGGCCAGGCAGCGGATATACCCAGAGGGCCAGGCAGCGGATATACCCAGAGGGCCAGGCAGCGGATATACCCAGAGGGCCAGGCAGCGGATATACCCAGAGGGCCAGGCAGCGGATATATCTGTGATGTGATTGTTCTGCTGTGCAGCCGCGGCACAAACCGCTGCGCGCCTTGCCTCGGGGGGCGAAGCTCACTGCTGCCCCTGTACACATGCGATGTGTCTGGGGGGGGGGCTGCTCACCCGCCCAGCCCCTGTACACAATACAAATATAAGCACATAATGATGTATTATTTATTTCAGTTGTTAACAATTCCAAACATGACCCACTTTAATTACTTCGGTCTATATTAGTATAGCTGAATGACTAGTATTACAATGTTATTGTGTTTGTTATGTCCAATGTTGCTGATTTGCTCGTTTATATAATTATGACGTTCAACGCCAATGGCGTTTAATGTTTTGATGTTTAATTTACGTCATATTTAGCGGAATTATCAGCTCTTATCATCATCATGCATCATCTCATACTGGCCAATCAGAATGCCTGTTGCCTGCATGTGATTGGTTAGCTGATTTGATCGTTTACATATGACGTAAGTTTCCCCTTCAATGTCAAGTCGGCGTTTAATGTTTTGATGTTTTAATTTACGTCATAAAAAAGCGGACATCTGACGTCATTTCTCCGTTCACCGTCAATAGCACGTGATTATGAATCCCACCAACGTTCTAGGGTAGACCCGCCTCCCCATGTGTCTGATTGGCTCCCGGGAAGGCATCGTTTTACTGAGGTTAGGCCGTTCGGGTTAGGTTTAGGGGGTTGCATACTTAGTTTAGACTAGTCATTGGTTAGACATGGGTTAAGGTTAGGTTTAGGTGTGCTGCCCCGTGGGAGGTTAGGTTTAGGGTGAGGGTTTGAGATAGGTTGTAGTTGTAGGACTAATGAAGAGAAAAAGGTAGTCGACGAACATTTTTTCGTCTTAGTTTTAGTCGACAAAATCAACACTGCACCACCAGCTGTTCCGCTGTTCCCTTTCACAAGCTACACAGGATCAGAACAAAGCTAGCTGCTGATTGGTTCTGATGATCACTCGCTTGGCATTAACCTCTGCATTCGTCAAACAGCCGACCTGTCGGTTCAGCTTCCTACTATGAGGACACTCCCCCTCGCGCCAGACAGGATCGCCCGTAGTAATATTCTTGTCACTAAAGTCACAGGTTTTCTGAACCGCCCCACTTGGTAAATGGTGCATTTATATAGCGCCTTTATCCAAGGTGCTTTACATAGATTATCCATCACATTCACCCATCCACACACACATTCATACACCTTTACATAGATTGTGCATTGCATTCACCCATTCACACACCTTTACATAGATTATGCATCACATTCACCCATTCTCTCTCACACACACACACACACACACACACACACACACACACACACACACACACACACACACACACACACACACACACACACACACACACACACACACACACACACACACACACACACACACACACACACACACACAGAATGCCTGCTATTACATATAGATAGGCCTAGTCATTCCATGCATTGCATAATTCATAAGACAGGCATAGAACATTCAATGCATGATTTTCATGGAGAGATGTTGGCGTTATTATAAATAATGTGTAGCTTTCGGTGTGTAGATATATATATATATATATATATATATATATACTCACATTCATCTGTACATTAATAATCAATTTGTACGATGCGATGTGACATGACAAACGGTAGTAAATGCTCAATTGGCAAATAATCCTCCATTGATAATATTATAGCGTAAAGGATTGAGACATGTCACTGATTTATGTGTTTGTAAAAAACAATGTATTTTTTTGTCTGATTTAAACACAACACCATGGTGGAAAAATACTGCCACCTCGTGGCTAAATATAGACACATCTGCAGAGTGGTGCCCTGTAGGCCAGCTGTAGGCAATCAATGCTGCAGTGTCAAGCTACGCTTCATGTTACACCTCAGCTATGACTGCGCCCAGGGCACCCCTTAAAGGTATATTCAGTGATTTCACTTTAATTCAAATATCACTTATTTTGTTGTTTTGTTGTGATAATCCTCCCTACTATAGAGTGTGCTGACCATATAAGGAGTCCCTCCCTGCCCCTGGGGGGGGTCAAAAAAGCCGTAGGTTTCGTTTTTGGCTAGGTGGCCCAGCCTTCATCCAATCAGGATAGAGAGGGGCCTTCTGGCCAATCATGATCGAGTGGGGGCTTGTTACCGGGGCGGACCCGGGCGGTTTTCCAAATCACCCAAATCACTGAATGCTCCTTTAAATAAAAACACTCAATGAGTTTAAATCTAATGAGTGTTCCTTATGCAGTGTTGTTTTTGGCAGCAAGTTTAGATTTTAGTCTCTTGAATAGTTTTCATTTAGTTTTAGTCACATTTTAGTCACCTGGAATGTTTTACTGTTAGTCTAGTTTTAGTCCACTAAATATAGCATAAGATCTTTATACTCGACTTTAATCGACAGTTGATTTAGTCGACTAAAATGTTTTGTCGGGCCTTGATGCCGTCGTAATCAGCTACTTTCTGAAGTCATGTGGCTAGAGAAATAGTCAGGGGACATTTACAGGTGTATTAGCATCAGCGTAACGGGGGAGGGGGGGACGGACGGACGGACGGACGGACGGACGGACGGACGGACGGACGGACAGTAAAGTCAGGGACAAACATTGATGTCAAGATTTTAAGTATTAGAATTACATTTATCACAATAAATAACACTTGGTGAGAAGAATTAGAACTATACCTAGATGTTAGACTTTGATTGACTTTGATTAGACATATATTTGCAACTGAAGCTGAATAAACATGATGGAGGACATGGTATTTTAGCATACCTCTAGTACAATCAAATCATTTCAGCATACCTCTACTCCAATCAAATCATTTCAGCATACCTCTACTCCAATCAAATCATTGTAGCATACCTCTACTCCAATCAAATCATTTTAGCATACCTCTACTCCAATCAAATCATTTTAGCATACCTCTACTCCAATCAAATCATTTTAGCATACCTCTACTCCAATCAAATCATTTTAGCATACCTCTACTCCAATCAAATCATTTTAGCATACCTCTACTCCAATCAAATCATTTTAGCATACCTCTACTCCAATCAAAGGGATTACTTTATATTTATTTCACTCTGAGGTACAAATATATATATATTCTATGGTGGAAATGTAATAGTATAAAATACGCTTTTTGGGATTAGTGTTTGTGCTTATTTTCCACAAGTTATGCTGCATGTATGAAGACACTGGCACTGAATACCAGGAATGACACCATGTGTGTCTGCGTCTGTCTGTCTGTCTGTCTGTCTGTGTGTGTGTGTGTGTGTGTGTGTGTGTGTGTGTGTGTGTGTGTGTGTGTGTGTGTGTGTGTGTGTGTGTGTGTGTGTGTGTGTGTGTGTGTGTGTGTGTGTGTGTGTGTGTCCTCTCGCCCATGTGATGTGTGTCAGAGGTCGCGTTAGTCCGGTAATTGGTGGTTTTGACCGATTTCGTATGACACGAACACAAACATTATAATAATTATCCCTGCAAATCAGACACAGTTCAAATCCTCATGCTTCGCAAGCTCTCTCTCTCTCTCTCTCTCTCTAACACACATGCTGTTAAGTTACTTATTTCCTGTTAAATTAATATGTAAAATGTCAGAGTTGTGAGAGATGAGATGAAGTTATGGCAGAGTTGTGAGAGATGAGATGAAGTTATGTCAGAGTTGTGAGAGATGAGATGAAGTTATGTCAGAGTTGTGAGAGATTCGTTGTTCATGCCAGGAAGTGCCAAAACGCGACGATGCGCGAGCCCAACCCAGCACTCTTTAGCTAGTGAAGATGCAGGTGTAACGACATGGATTTCTAAACCAATTTGTTCAACGCAAAATACTGCGTTCAAAGTTCAGGAGACTTCGGAAAAAAAGTAATTCTCCTGAATGCTGCCTTCCGCTATGGCATGGAAAGGAAAGGAGAGGAGAGGAGAGGAGGGCATTTGCATTTCTTTCACCATGTAGTAAATGCTGCATTCATGGTCTGGAGAGGGCAGTTGTTTTACAGACGGGTAGAAGGGCAGTTGTTTTACAGACGGGTAAAAGGGCAGTTGTTTTACAGACGGGTAGAAGGGCAGTTGTTTTACAGACGGGTAGAAGGGCAGTTGTTTTACAGACGGGTAAAAGGGCCACTTGAAGTGAAAAGCTCTATGAGGAGCCTTGAAGTTTCCCACAAAGCTGACCCATCCAGACGCACGGATGAATGGCATTTTTATAGCACTTTTCCAAAAAGTGCTCAAAGCACTTTACAATGGTTCATTCATTCATACATTGGGAGGTGAAGCGAGGTTCATACTTTGGTTAGACATAGCATTGGTCCGACTGGATTAAGGTTGGTGAGGGGTGCGTTAAAACGACCGGATTAAGGTTAGTGAGGGATGCGTTAAAACGACCGGATTAAGGTTGGTGAGGGATGCGTTAAAACGACCGGATTAAGGTTGGTGAGGGATGCGTTAAAACGACCGGATTAAGGTTTGTGAGGGATGCGTTAAAACAACTGGATTAAGGTTGGTGAGGGGTGCGTTAAAACGACCAGATTAAGGTTGGTGAGGGGTGCGTTAAAACGACCAGATTAAGGTTGGTGAGGGGTGCGTTAAAACGACCGGATTAAGGTTGGTGAGGGATGCGTTAAAACGACCAGATTAAGGTTGGTGAGGGGTGCGTTAAAACGACCGGATTAAGGTTGGTGAGGGATGCGTTAAAACGACCAGATTAAGGTTGGTGAGGGGTGCGTTAAAACGACCAGATTAAGGTTGGTGAGGGGTGCGTTAAAACGACCGGATTAAGGTTGGTGAGGGATGCGTTAAAACGACCAGATTAAGGTTGGTGAGGGGTGCGTTAAAACGACCGGATTAAGGTTGGTGAGGGATGCGTTAAAACGACCAGATTAAGGTTGGTGAGGGGTGCGTTAAAACGACCAGATTAAGGTTGGTGAGGGGTGCGTTAAAACGACCAGATTAAGGTTGGTGAGGGGTGCGTTAAAACGACCGGATTAAGGTTGGTGAGGGATGCGTTAAAACGACCGGATTAAGGTTGGTGAGGGGTGCGTTAAAACGACCAGATTAAGGTTGGTGAGGGGTGCGTTAAAACGACCAGATTAAGGTTGGTGAGGGATGCGTTAAAACGACCGGATTAAGGTTGGTGAGGGATGCGTTAAAACGACCGGATTAAGGTTGGTGAGGGATGCGTTAAAACGACCAGATTAAGGTTGGTGAGGGGTGCGTTAAAACGACCGGATTAAGGTTGGTGAGGGATGCGTTAAAACGACCGGATTAAGGTTGGTGAGGGATGCGTTAAGACGACCAGATTAAGGTTGATGAGGGGTGCGTTAAAACGACCAGATTAAGGTTGATGAGGGGTGCGTTAAAACGACCAGATTAAGGTTGGTGAGGGGTGAGTTAAAACGACCGGATTAAGGAAGGTGAGGGGTGCGTTAAAACGACCAGATTAAGGTTGGTGAGGGGTGCATTAAAACGACCAGATTAAGGTTGGTGAGGGCGGGGTGCGTTAAAACGACCGGATTAAGGTTGGTGAGGGATGCGTTAAAACGACCAGATTAAGGTTGATGAGGGGTGCGTTAAAACGACCAGATTAAGGTTGGTGAGGGGTGAGTTAAAACGACCGGATTAAGGAAGGTGAGGGGTGCGTTAAAACGACCAGATTAAGGTTGGTGAGGGGTGCATTAAAACGACCAGATTAAGGTTGGTGAGGGCGGGGTGCGTTAAAACGACCGGATTAAGGTTGGTGAGGGCGGGGTGCGTTAAAACGACCAGATTAAGGTTGGTGAGGGCGGGGTGCGTTAAAACGACCAGATTAAGGTTGGTGAGGGGTGCGTTAAAACGACCAGATTAAGGTTGGTGTGGGGTGCGTTAAAACGACCAGATTAAGGTTGGTGAGGGGTGCGTTAAAACGACCAGATTAAGGTTGGTGAGGGCGGGGTGCGTTAAAACGACCAGATTAAGGTTGGTGAGGGGTGCGTTAAAACGACCAGATTAAGGTTGGTGAGGGGTGCGTTAAAACGACCAGATTAAGGTTGGTGAGGGGTGCGTTAAAACGACCAGATTAAGGTTGGTGAGGGGTGCGTTAAAACGACCAGATTAAGGTTGGTGAGGGGTGCGTTAAAACGACCAGATTAAGGATGGTGAGGGGTGCGTTAAAACGACCAGATTAAGGTTGGTGAGGGGTGCGTTAAAACGACCGGATTAAGGTTGGTGAGGGGTGCGTTAAAACGACCAGATTAAGGTTGGTGAGGGGTGCGTTAAAACGACCAGATTAAGGATGGTGAGGGGTGCGTTAAAACGAGCAGATTAAGGTTGGTGAGGGGTGCGTTAAAACGACCGGATTAAGGTTGGTGAGGGGTGCGTTAAAACGACCAGATTAAGGTTGGTGAGGGGTGCGTTAAAACGACCGGATTAAGGTTGGTGAGGGGTGAGTTAAAACGACCGGATTAAGGATGGTGAGGGGTGCGTTAAAACGACCAGATTAAGGTTGGTGAGGGGTGCGTTAAAACGACCGGATTAAGGTTGGTGAGGGGTGCGTTAAAACGACCAGATTAAGGTTGGTGAGGGGTGCGTTGAAACGACCAGATTAAGGTTGGTGAGGGGTGCGTTAAGACGACCGGATAAGGGGAGGGGTGCGTTAAAACGACCAGATTAAGGTTGGTGAGGGGTGCGTTAAGACGACCGGATAAGGGGAGGGGTGCGTTAAAACGACCAGATTAAGGTTGGGGAGGGGTGCGTTAAAACGACCAGATTTAGCTTATTGCCTTAAAGCTTCTATAAGCAATAATATGTCAACATTTTAATGAACTTTTTTTCTTTGGTATTCAGACAGCCAGCAATGGGTAGAACGCTCCCAAACAAAATGTTACAGTCTCTGTGACACATCTAGGGGCCGCAATCTGCATTCAAAGATGTTCCTAGAAGCTTTGCCATTGGTTGAAAAAAACCCGGTCGCAATGACCAATCAGGAAGCAGACAGGCAAATCAACCAATGACAATCAGACCCACTAGGGAAGACCAGGGCCGCACAATCCGTTGGATCCACTCTGGGAGGTACAATTCTGGCATGTGGAGGGACTAGGCTCTGTGGGTTGACTCCTGTCCGGGCCTCTCCTACGTCTCACCAGGTCCACTCCTGCTCTCACCAGGAGTACAGCGAGGACCTGGACCCAGACAGTGCCGTTGTCTCATTATGCTCTGCTTTTTAAAGCTGTGAGTGTAAGACATGTGTAAATCATTTGAACAATGAATTATATGATTATACTACATATAATTTGGCGGCCCTTAACATGCTGATTATGAAGTATTTAATATTGCTAAAAACACAACGATGCTTCATTGTGTGAAATGTGTGACAGCGATAAGTGACATGGAAGCTTTGACCTTTGACCTGGCTTTCTGCCTCGTATGCATATCGCTTAGTGGAGATCAAAGGTGTGAGAAAGAGAGAGAGAGAGATACAGTTTATCAGTAAGATAAGATTGTGTGTGTGTGTGTGTGTGTGTGTGTGTGTGTGTGTGTGTGTGTGTGTGTGTGTGTGTGTGTGTGTGTGTGTGTGTGTGTGTGCCTTATCAAGAGCATTATCCATGTGCAATCATCTCCGCCGACCATAAAGATATACCGTAAGGAACCAGGAAGCAGATTTTAAATATCTTTATAACATATCTTTATATATTTCCACATCATCATCACTTACGCCAGTGGTTTTCACAACCAGTGGTCCGTGTTTTGCTCAAGAACACTTCGACACGCACGCACGCAAGCATGCACATGCACACGCACATGCACACACAAAACAATCACCTTTTGTGACTATTCCTACAGATTTTGGGTTCATGTGATCAAGAGGTAGAAGCCACAGTTCCCGGGCCCTCATGGGTATAGGCTAAATAAAAGGCCAACCCGTCCTGGCGGAGACCCTTGCTCTGAGGATAACACTTTTTTTTGTTAAAGTTCCGAGAGGGAGGGAGACCCGCACATATACTGTCAGCTTTTCATTTAATGTCAAATGCAACGTTTCGGTCTTTCGACCTTTTCCTCAGGCATGATTCAGAAGAGGCTGACATGTCACTATACATTCCATAGAGAACAACCAATCAGAAACATGTAATCATCTTAACAGGTAGCAGCTGCATAGTCATGTGACTCTTAACACATGTTGGGCGGGAACCCCTTTTGGTGTTTTAAACATTGTTATAATTTAGCTATTGAAAAATAGCAGATCTACAAGCTCATAGCGCGCCACCGAGTGGCGCGCTACGAGCTTGTAGGTCTGCTATTTTTGAAAAATCGTGAAAATATTTATTTCAGAAAACTGGAGGATTTAGAAGAACTTTTTTAAATTTCGAGGTCAGGCCTAAATGGGTTAAAGTTACAGTGCTTCTGTGGTATTCCTCAAATACTGTTGAAAATAACAAATTACAATAACAGGGACACATATATAACAATAACACAGGGACACATGTATAAATATGTCATACCATCAAATACAAGAAAATCAACATGCAAAAATACGCAAATTAATGTCACATAATATATATATATATATAAGGTCCTACTCACTCACTATATATATATATATAAGGTCCTACTCACAGGGTTAGGTTTAAGGTTATACGGTCCTACTCACAGGGTTAGGGTTAGGGTTATAAGGTCCTAGGGTTAGGGTTAGGGTTATAAGGTCCTACTCACAGGGTTAGGGTTAGGGTTATAAGGTCCTAGGGTTAGGGTTAGGGTTATAAGGTCCTACTCACAGGGTTAGGGTTAGGGTTATAAGGTCCTACTCACTCACTATATATATATATATAAGGTCCTACTCACAGGGTTAGGGTTAGGGTTATAAGGTCCTACTCACAGGGTTAGGGTTATAAGGTCCTACTCACAGGGTTAGGGTTATAAGGTCCTACTCACAGGGTTAGGGTTATAAGGTCCTACTCACAGGGTTAGGGTTATAAGGTCCTACTCACAGGGTTAGGGTTATAAGGTCCTACTCACTCACTATATATATATATAAGGTCCTACTCACAGAGTTAGGGTTAGGGTTATACGGTCCTACTCACAGGGTTAGGGTTAGGGTTATAAGGTCCTACTCACTCACTATATATATATATATAAGGTCCTACTCACAGGGTTAGGGTTAGGGTTATACGGTCCTACTCACAGGGTTAGGGTTAGGGTTATAAGGTCCTACTCACTCACTATATATATATATATAAGGTCCTACTCACAGGGTTAGGGTTAGGGTTATAAGGTCCTACTCACAGGGTTAGGGTTAGGGTTATACGGTCCTACTCACAGGGTTAGGGTTAGGGTTATAAGGTCCTACTCACAGGGTTAGGGTTATACGGTCCTACTCACAGGGTTAGGGTTATAAGGTCCTACTCACAGGGTTAGGGTTAGGGTTATAAGGTCCTACTCACAGGGTTAGGGTTAGGGTTAGGGTTAGGGTTATAAGGTCCTACTCACAGGGTTAGGGTTAGGGTTAGGGTTAGGGTTAGGGTTA
>NW_027637603.1:187007-255697 GCF_951216825.1 Electrona antarctica
TGGCTGCACATCAGGTAACGAGACCACCACACACCTGTGGCTGCACATCAGGTAACGAGACCACCACACACCTGTGGCTGCACATCAGGTAACGAGACCACCACCACACACCTGTGGCTGCACATCAGGTAACGAGACCACCACCACACACCTGTGGCTGCACATCAGGTAACGAGACCACCACCACACACCTGTGGCTGCACATCAGGTATAACGAGACCACCACCACACACCTGTGGCTGCACATCAGGTAACGAGACCACCACACACCTGTGGCTGCACATCAGGTAACGAGACCACCACACACCTGTGGCTCTGCACATCAGGTAACGAGACCACCACACACCTGTGGCTCCACATCAGGTAACGAGACCACCACACACCTGTGGCTCCACATCAGGTAACGAGACCACCACCACACACCTGTGGCTGCACATCAGGTAACGAGACCACCACCACACACCTGTGGCTGCACATTAGGTAACGAGACCACCACACACCTGTGGCTCCACATCAGGTAACGAGACCACCACCACACACCTGTGGCTCCACATCAGGTAACGAGACCACCACCACACACCTGTGGCTGCACATCAGGTAACGAGACCACCACCACACACCTGTGGCTGCACATCAGGTAACGAGACCACCACCACACACCTGTGGCTCCACATCAGGTAACGAGACCACCACCACACACCTGTGGCTCCACATCAGGTAACGAGACCACCACCACACACCTGTGGCTGCACATCAGGTATAACGAGACCACCACCACACACCTGTGGCTGCACATCAGGTAACGAGACCACCACCACACACCTGTGGCTGCACATCAGGTAACGAGACCACCACCACACACCTGTGGCTGCACATCAGGTAACGAGACCACCACCACACACCTGTGGCTCCACATCAGGTAACGAGACCACCACACACCTGTGGCTGCACATCAGGTAACGAGATCACCACCACACACCTGTGGCTCCACATCAGGTAACGAGACCACCACCACACACCTGTGGCTCCACATCAGGTAACGAGACCACCACACACCTGTGGCTCCACATCAGGTAACGAGACCACCACCACACACCTGTGGCTCCACATCAGGTAACGAGACCACCACACACCTGTGGCTGCACATCAGGTAACGAGACCACCACCACACACCTGTGGCTCCACATCAGGTAACGAGACCACCACCACACACCTGTGGCTCCACATCAGGTAACGAGACCACCACCACACACCTGTGGCTCCACATCAGGTAACGAGACCACCACCACACACCTGTGGCTCCACATCAGGTAACGAGACCACCACCACACACCTGTGGCTCCACATCAGGTAACGAGACCACCACCACACACCTGTGGCTCCACATCAGGTAACGAGACCACCACCACACACCTGTGGCTCCACATCAGGTAACGAGACCACCACCACACACCTGTGGCTCCACATCAGGTAACGAGACCACCACACACCTGTGGCTGCACATCAGGTAACGAGACCACCACACAGTACACCTGTGGCTGCACATCAGGTAACGAGACCACCACCACACAGTACACCTGTGGCTGCACATCAGGTAACGAGACCACCACCACACAGTACACCTGTGGCTGCACATCAGGTAACGAGACCACCACCACACAGTACACCTGTGGCTGCACATCAGGTATAACGAGACCACCACCACACAGTACACCTGTGGCTCTGTACATCAGGTCAAAGTCTAACGATTTGTCACACACGTCACCGCAGTGAAATTTGTTCTACACATTTGACCCATCTCTTGGAGCGGTGAGCTGCAGCCGTGCCGCGCTCGGGAATCATTTGATTTGACCCCCCAATCCAACCCTTCGATGCTGAGTGCCAAGCAGGGAGGCATTGGGTCCCATTTTCACAGTCTTTGGTATGACCCGGCCGGGGATCGAACCCCCAACCTCCCAGTTTCAGGGCGGACACTCTAACCACACACTCCCTCAACTCACACCCCACAGAGCTGAGGGAGAAACCACATCATTGTCACCTTAATTGCACCTTATGACACAATTATTGTTGGCTGTAAAGCCTAGTTGTACATATCGATTGATTGAAATTGTTATTTCACAGTTTGCAGAACAGCTGCATTTCAAACGGAAGCACATGTCAATACAAAAACGGTTACTTTAAAGTCTGTGTCAATGACAACTATTCAAGAAACTATAGGACTAATATAATACAAATCTAAAATGTTGCTGCCGGAATCAACAGGGAGACCTTTGTGTCGGCGGTGCCGGGGCTGCGTCTCCAGAGCGCCATCGGGGACACGGCGGCGGCGCAGAGCGAGGCCAGGGAGGTGGCCGTGAAGGGCTGCTTCCAGTATGACCCCCAGCAGTACGTGGTGGTGGAGGCCGCCCAGCTCCTGGCGCCCACCGGCCCCGGGCAGCGCTACGTTCTCACGCTGCCCTTCCAGGGCTGGCTCAACGGATCGCTGGTGGGATTCTACAGGGTCACCTACAACGAGAACGGACACACCAAGTAAGAAACATTATTTCATTATGATGGAATCCTGAAGTTGGGTTTGTGTGTTTGTGGGGGGGGGGGGGGGTGTTCGTAATACACGAACAAGATACATAAAACGTATACAGTACACAGATAGACAATATACAGATACATATCTGTAACACCCAGATATATTTTTACTTGCAAAAAAGATATTTCCACCTTACTACTTTGTAAAGGGGAGAAAAAAATATGCAAATTGCATGCACATTTATAATAATTATTAAAATAACAATCTAGACATTCTAATGATCACAAAAATAGTATATATATTACAGGCATTTTAATTACTTTTATCAGGGTTAAAGGTCAAAAGTCATAGGTTAATTTTCAATACAAAATTGCACCATATCCAGAGATGGGGGGGGGGGGGGGGGTATTCGTATTCACATGACCAATGGCGTTGCAAGACTAACCAATGAACAGCAATGATGTTTAGGTGAAAAAATTAAGTAATTAATTAAAAATAAAAATGTTACCAAAAAGCATGGGGCTTAAAGGGACAGACAGACAGACAGACAGACAGACTCTCCCACCCCACCCCACCACCACATCATCAGCTGTTGATCAACAGAGGATTGAAAGTGCAGACATTGTTGAATATGTACTGAACTGGTACTTCCAAAGCATAAACAAGTCAAGATGTAAATGAAGTCCTAAACAAAGCTACTGAAGGATCTGCGTGCGTGCGTGCGTGCGTGCGTGCGTGCGTGCGTGCGTTGCGTGCGTGCGTGCGTGCAAGAACTACATACGTGAACTCTTAGCGTCCAGGTTTGTTACACAAATGGTAAATAAATGGTAAATGGTGCATTTATATAGCGCCTTTATCCAAGGCGCTTTACATTGTGCATTACATTCACCCATTCACACACATTCATACACCGATTGCGGCGGAAGCCATGCAAGGTACCAACGACCAACCAGCACATCGGGAGCAATTTGGGGTTCAGTGTCTTGCCCAAGGACACTTCGACATGTAAACAGGAGGAGCCGGGATTCGAACCGCCGACCCATGAATCATTGGATGACCTGCTCTACCTCCTGAGCCACAGTCGCCCCAGACAGGGAATAACAATAAGATATGAGACAGAGCAACAAGGGCTGACCTTACTGGTCACGGTGACATGACATCTAACAGATGCATCTTGTATCAATAAAAGAAACATCCAAGCTGTACTATCACGTATCAAGTACATGTAAACAAATAGTTTAAGTACATAGACTTCATTAGACATAGCGCTTTGTACTTGTAGAGCTGCTATCTTCGGTGTGCAACAACAACTATACAGTGACCTCAGGCGTACGGTCAGCAGTGCAGTGTGAGCCCAGTGTGGTCACAGCGACCTCCGTGTTAATTACAGGTCCAGAGACAGTTGTGACCGTCATAGTAAGCTGTGCACTGTTGTTGTGAGTGACGTCATCACCTTGGCTAGAACTTCTCATTACAGAATGACGACCCACGTACAGAAATATAAAACACTCACAGCACAATTCACCCTTTGTCAAGTCCCGCCCCTGGTTGTGACCCTCTACGCACCCATTGGCTGTCGTTTCGTGGTTGAGACAAAACTCCTCTCTCTCCATCCACCATTGGAATACGGATGTGTATATTACAGGAAACTCCCGTTAAACTTTCCAACAGACTCCCGTAAACTCCCGAATTGTACCATCACACCTGTATATTAACTGTATATGTACCATCACACCTGTATATTACCGTATATTAACTGTATATGTACCATCACACCTGTATATTACCGTATATTAACTGTATATGTACCATCACACCTGTATGTTACCGTATATTAACTGTATATGTACCATCACACCTGTATGTTACCGTATATTAACTGTATATGTACCATCACACCTGTATATTACCGTATATTAACTGTATATGTACCATCACACCTGTATATTACCGTATATTAACTGTATATGTACCATCACACCTGTATATTACCGTATATTAACTGTATATGTACCATCACACCTGTATATTACCGTATATTAACTGTATATGTACCATCACACCTGTATATTACCGTATATTAACTGTATATGTACCATCACACCTGTATATTACGTATATTAACTGTATATGTACCATCACACCTGTATATTACGTATATTAACTGTATATGTACCATCACACCTGTATATTACCGTATATCAACTGTATATGTACCATCACACCTGTATATTACCGTATATTAACTGTATATGTACCATCACACCTGTATATTACCGTATATTAACTGTATATGTACCATCACACCTGTATATTACCGTATATTAACTGTATATGTACCATCACACCTGTATATTACCGTATATTAACTGTATATGTACCATCACACCTGTATATTACCGTATATTAACTGTATATGTACCATCACACCTGTATATTACCGTATATTAACTGTATATGTACCATCACACCTGTATATTACCGTATATTAACTGTATATGTACCATCACACCTGTATATTAGCGTATATTAACTGTATATGTACCATCACACCTGTATATTAGCGTATATTAACTGTATATGTACCATCACACCTGTATATTACCGTATATTAACTGTATATGTACCATCACACCTGTATATTACCGTATATTAACTGTATATGTATGTACCATCACACCTGTATATTACCGTATATTAACTGTATATGTACCATCACACCTGTATATTACCGTATATTAACTGTATATGTACCATCACACCTGTATATTACCGTATATTAACTATATATGTACCATCACACCTGTATATTACCGTATATCAACTGTATATGTACCATCACACCTGTATATTACCGTATATTAACTGTATATGTACCATCACACCTGTATATTACCGTATATCAACTGTATATGAACCATCACACCTGTATATTACCGTATATTAACTGTATATGTACCATCACACCTGTATATTACCGTATATTAACTGTATATGTACCATCACACCTGTATATTACCGTATATTAACTGTATATGTACCATCACACCTGTATATTACCGTATATTAACTGTATATGTACCATCACACCTGTATATTACCGTATATTAACTGTATATGTACCATCACACCTGTATATTACCGTATATTAACTGTATATGTACCATCACACCTGTATATTACCGTATATTAACTGTATATGTACCATCACACCTGTATATTACCGTATATTAACTGTATATGTACCATCACACCTGTATATTACCGTATATTAACTGTATATGTACCATCACACCTGTATATTACCGTATATTAACTGTATATGTACCATCACACCTGTATATTACCGTATATTAACTGTATATGTACCATCACACCTGTATATTAGCGTATATTAACTGTATATGTACCATCACACCTGTATATTACCGTATATTAACTGTATATGTACCATCACACCTGTATATTACCGTATATTAACTGTATATGTACCATCACACCTGTATATTACCGTATATTAACTGTATATGTACCATCACACCTGTATATTACCGTATATTAACTGTATATGTACCATCACACCTGTATATTACCGTATATTAACTGTATATGTACCATCACACCTGTATATTACCGTATATTAACTGTATATGTACCATCACACCTGTATATTACCGTATATTAACTGTATATGTACCATCACACCTGTATATTACCGTATATTAACTGTATATGTACCATCACACCTGTATATTACCGTATATTAACTGTATATGTACCATCACACCTGTATATTACCGTATATTAACTGTATGTGCTGCTGAACTTGAGGTTTACAGGGAAAAATACAGTGCCCATAATTGCCCGTTAACTCCTCTGTTCACTTCAGTTGCTTCGTATTGATATTCTGTGCGTTCGGTTCTTATTTTAAACGTGGTGTCAGTAAGAAGGATCATCACAGCTGCAGCACGGTGACTGGTGGTGTCAGTAAGAAGGATCATCACAGCTGCAGCACGGTGACTGTATGGTGTCAGTAAGAAGGATCATCACAGCTGCAGCACGGTGACTGGTGGTGTCAGTAAGAAGGATCATCACAGCTGCAGCACGGTGACTGGTGGTGTCAGTAAGAAGGATCATCACAGCTGCAGCACGGTGACTGGTGGTGTCAGTAAGAAGGATCATCACAGCTGCAGCACGGTGACTGGTGGTGTCAGTAAGAAGGATCATCACAGCTGCAGCACGGTGACTGGTGGTGTCAGTAAGAAGGATCATCACAGCTGCAGCACGGTGACTGGTGGTGTCAGTAAGAAGGATCATCACAGCTGCAGCACGGTGACTGGTGGTGTCAGTAAGAAGGATCATCACAGCTGCAGCACGGTGACTGTATGGTGTCAGTAAGAAGGATCATCACAGCTGCAGCACGGTGACTGTATGGTGTCAGTAAGAAGGAACATCACAGCTGCAGCACGGTGACTGGTGGTGTCAGTAAGAAGGATCATCACAGCTGCAGCACGGTGACTGTATGGTGTCAGTAAGAAGGATCATCACAGCTGCAGCACGGTGACTGTATGGTGTCAGTAAGAAGGATCATCACAGCTGCAGCACGGTAACTGTATGGTGTCAGTAAGAAGGATCATCACAGCTGCAGCACGGTGACTGTATGGTGTCAGTAAGAAGGATCATCACAGCTGCAGCACGGTGACTGTATGGTGTCAGTAAGAAGGATCATCACAGCTGCAGCACGGTGACTGGTGGTGTCAGTAAGAAGGATCATCACAGCTGCAGCATGGTGACTGGTGGTGTCAGTAAGAAGGATCATCACAGCTGCAGCACGGTGACTGGTGGTGTCAGTAAGAAGGATCATCACAGCTGCAGCACGGTGACTGGTGGTGTCAGTAAGAAGGATCATCACAGCTGCAGCACGGTGACTGGTGGTGTCAGTAAGAAGGATCATCACAGCTGCAGCACGGTGACTGGTGGTGTCAGTAAGAAGGATCATCACAGCTGCAGCACGGTGACTGGTGGTGTCAGTAAGAAGGATCATCACAGCTGCAGCACGGTGACTGCAGGGCAGGTCATGTTGGTTTTAGTTTTTTTTTAGCAAATTCAACATAAACAAGGCGGAACCAGGGCGGAACAAGGCATTAAGAGCCTCCTGGTTGGTCAGTCAGGGACCAATCAGAAGGCTGACAAATGGTGAATATGGGCCCCACGTAGCTGAGCTGCAACACAGCCTAAAATAGCTAGTCATGGTAAAAAAATAGCATGGTCAAAAAATAGCAGATCTACAAGCTCACAACACGTTGAGAGGCGCTGCACTCTCTGCACTCTCTAGCTATAGAGATGTACGACATTGGATTTCTAAACCAATTTGTTCAACGCAAAAATACTGTGTTCACGTTCAGGAGACTTCGGAGGGAAAAAAGCTGCCTTCCAGCATGGCATGGAAAGGAGAGGAGAGGAGAGGAGGGCATTAGCATTTCTTCCATCATGTAGTAAATGCTGCATTCGTGGTCTGGAGAGGGCAGTTGTTTTACAGACGGGTAAAAGGGCAGGGGCTGAAGCCCCCTTTGATGTCTATGTGTGCACGTCCCTGTAACCCAGTGCGTTCCCGAAGTCTCCTGAACTTGAACACAGTATTTTGCGTTGAACAAATTTGTTTATAAATCCATGTCGTTACACCTGCATCTCCACTAGCTAAAGAGTGCTGGGCTGCGCCCGACAATAGCAGATCTAAAAGCTGTCAATGTGACGCGTTGACAGCTTGTAGATCTGCTATTTTCGCTATTTTTGTCCAAAAAGTGCAATCTCTACATGGGATTGCAGCCCCTGCCTCTCTAAGACTCTCAAACAGCACTTAACTAAACACTGGGAAAGTACATGATGACACGTGGATGAAATGTGATCTGGCTCATTGTGTACGTGGCGTATTTATGATAGTATAAATGATAGCTCAGGGTTATGCAATAACCCATATCTATGGAACAGATGAGGACACGAGAGGCAATGATGATGCATGACATGATGAGTCACACCGTTTGGTTTGAGAGGAATGGATGCACGGGGACCATGAGAGAAGATCACAGAGGAATGGATGGATGCAACGGGGAACGGATGAGAGGAGATCACAGCAGGATGGATGGATGCACGGGGAACGGATGAGAGGAGATCACAGCAGGATGGATGGATGCACGGGGAACGGATGAGAGAAGATCACAGAGGAATGGATGGATGCACGGGGAACGGATGAGAGGGGATCACAGCAGGATGGATGGATGCACGGGGAACGGATGAGAGGAGATCACAGCAGGATGGATGGATGCACGGGGAACGGATGAGAGGAGATCACAGCAGGATGGATGGATGCACGGGGAACGGATGAGAGAAGATCACAGAGGAATGGATGGATGCACGGGGAACGGCTGAGAGGAGATCACAGCAGGATGGATGGATGCAACGGGGAACGGATGAGAGAAGATCACAGAGGAATGGATGGATGCAACGGGGAACGGATGAGAGGAGATCACAGAGGAATGGATGGATGCAACGGGGAACGGATGAGAGGAGATCACAGAGGAATGGATGGATGCACGGGGAACGGATGAGAGGAGATCACAGAGGAATGGATGGATGCACAGGGAACGGATGAGAGGAGATCACAGAGGAATGGATGGATGCACGGGGAACGGATAAGAGAAGATCACAGAGGACTGGATGGATGCACGGGGAACGGATGAGAGAAGATCACAGCAGGATGGATGCACGGGGAACGGATGAGAGAAGATCACAGAGGAATGGATGGATGCACGGGGAACGGATGAGAGAAGATCACAGAGGAATGGATGGATGCACGGGGAACGGATGAGAGAAGATCACAGAGGACTGGATGGATGCACAGGGAACGGATGAGAGAAGATCACAGCAGGATGGATGCACGGGGAACGGATGAGAGAAGATCACAGAGGAATGGATGCACGGGGAACGGCGAACGGATGAGAGAAGATCACAGAGGAATGGATGGATGCACGGGGAACGGATGAGAGAAGATCACAGAGAAATGGATGGATGCACGGGGAACGGATGAGAGAAGATCACAGAGGAATGGATGGATGCACGGGGAACGGATGAGAGAAGATCACAGAGGACTGGATGGATGCACGGGGAACGGATGAGAGAAGATCACAGCAGGATGGATGCACGGGGAACGGATGAGAGGAGATCACAGAGGAATGGATGCCAGGAAATACAATTCACTACAATGTAGTGTAGTGTAGTGTAGGGTGACCAGATGTCCCTCTTTCCGAGACTTTTCAGGCATCCCACAAATTGAGACCCTGTCTGTCCCACATTGTGACTGGCAGGCAATTGCATCAGTGTTCAAATGCCCTAATAGTTTAGTCTCATTGTCTCTTCCTGCAAGATGTGTTTTTAAGCCTGTTAAAATAGCATAACAAAGATTTTGAAACAAAATGTTGAGACCAGAGGAGTTTATAAATGATAGCCAATAGGCCTATGGTCGAATATGACATCAAGGCATTTAATAGCAACTCAAGTAGTAAGTTGCTAACCTGGTACTCCAGTATCGCTTGTGTGGGACAAGTGGGCGGGGTCCCCCCATCCCACTTGTCCCACAAAAGTGATACCTCTCTCTCTCTCTCTCTCTCTCTCTCTCTCTCTCTCTCTCTCTCTCTCTCTCTCTCTCTCTCTCTCTCTCTCTCTCTCTCTCTCTCTCTCTCTCTCTCTCTCTCTCTCTCTCTCTCTCTCTCTCTCTCTCTCTCTCTCTCTCTCTCCCCCTCTCCTCTCCCTCTCCCTCTCCCTCTCCCTCTCCCTCTCCCTCTCCCTCCCTCCCTCCCTCTTCCAAACAAACGTCAGGAGTTGTAAACCTTTGTTGAGTGTTTGTAACGGTATCGTGCAGACGGTTTGGACCTCAGAGGCTCAGAGAGCGGTCCATGGGCCCGGGGGACACTCAGAGGGAAGAGAGAGGTCAAGTATATACAGAGCACACAACGGTTTATCTATGCTCTTAATCCATGAGAGTGATTCCAGTAAGCAAGATTAACACAAGAATTAATGCATCACATTCCATATAGAAATAGTCATCTAGAAGCATAAGTAAACTAAGAACTAGAGATGTCCCGGATACTGTATCGGTATCGAAAGTATCGGATCGGCCCTTATTTGGTCATATCGGTATCGGTGAATATGCCAGTCTAACCAGTGATCTCACACAGGGGTAAGGGGTCGACACTATGCCAGTCTAACCAGTGATCTCACACAGGGGTAAGGGTCGACACTATGCCAGTCTAACCAGCGATCCCACACAGGGGTAAGGGGTCGACACTATGCCAGTCTAACCAGTGATCCCACACTGGGGTAAGGGGTTTGACACTATGCCAGTCCTAACCAGCGATCCCCACACAGGGGTAAGGGTCGACACTATGCCAGTCCTAACCAGTGATCTCACACAGGGGTAAGGGGTCGACACTATGCCAGTCTAACCAGTGGATCCCACACAGGGGTAAGGGGTCGACACTATGCCAGTCTAACCACCGATCCCACACAGGGGTAAGGGGTCGACACTATGGAGTTGCCCAAACTGCAAGTGCACATTTGAGTGAGGAGTCTGCTAATCTGCTATAAACACAACACGAGATATATAGCTAGATAGCTATAAACACTATTCCAGTCGGGCCACTTCAAAATAAGATCTTTTTTCTTTTTGAATTATTATAAATCTGGTATCGGTATCGGCTAACACAAAAATAATGTCATCTCGTCTTTATCGCGGACATACTCAAAATAATGTCATCTCGTCTTTATCGCGGACATACTCAAAATAATGTCATCTCGTCTTTATCGCGGACATACTCAAAATAATGTCATCTCGTCTTTATCGCGGACATACTCAAAATAATGTCATCTCGTCTTTATCGCGGACATACTCAAAATAATGCGAATACTTCCAAGTAGTGAATGAAACGCTTTGTGGTGCCGGAGTCTCCTCCTCCTCATCCAGTTTGTGGTGCCGGTGTCTCCTCCTCCTCCTCCATGTTTAGTTGGTGCCGGTGTGACGACCCTCTCCTACCCTGCCTAACTGGCTGATTGGCAGGGTGGAGTTGGATCGTCAGTGAGATTGGACCACACCTGAGTCTGGTGTGTCCCACGCCTATATAAGTGTCAATCTGCCTTCACTCCTGAGTCTTTTCTCCTCTCTACTGGTTTGTTTGTTTGTGTTCCTTGGTTTACACCTTACAACATTCCCACTGCACAGACACTCGCACACATGCATTGCTTACACACTGATGATCATTCATATTTACTGACATCTTATACTTGTGATTTAGTTAGTTATCCTTTAAATAAATATATTTGTATACACTTTTAACTGTGCCTGTGTCTCCCTTTTGTTGCAATCATGAGTCAGATTGTAACATGGGGGCTCGCGTCTAAGTTGGTAGGACAAAATTGATTCCTAGAATGTTTGAAAATGGTTGGTTGGTTGTTAGCACTTTGGTTTGGTCATCTTTCAGTCCAGGAATGTGGGCCTTGCAGGGTAGTGTTCTCCAGTGGTGAGTACCAGTACTACCTGTTAAGTGCTAAAATAATGGGAGATACAGATGCAGTTTAGACATATTCAGTGTGTAACTGGTTTGGTTATTGGTTGATATTCTAATTTTGAGAAAATTAGTTTCTAGTTTCATGAAGAGGGAGGGGTGATATTGACACGTGCTTGTCTCCCTGGTGGTGCAAGGAAGGGTGGAGCTTTTCCCTGATAGGTTAAAGAAATGGGGCCTCGATAGGGGGACTCATTTGTTTGTTATTTTTGCTAAACTGTTATTTTTGTGTGTCTTCCGTGCGGCCCTGGGGGCACATCCATGGCTTTGAGAGGGTTGCCATTTCATGGTTGCCCAATCTACCCATCGGGCTCAAGTGCATAAATACCTCCCGCCAGTAGGACACATGAAGACTAGGGCGAGTTATCTAGGTGGGGGAAAGCTCTGTCTTTGAGTCTTTATCCTTGTATCCACCAGGGAAGGAGCATTTTGCAATGGTTGCTACAGTACTTGTATCAGTATGGGGAGGAAGATTTGCCTATGGTGAATTAAGAACCTGAACTTCCCTTTGTTTTATCTTGTTTTGTTTGTTTTTTGCATTGGCTCAAGTAGTTTGGACAGGTAAATTGAGTGGTTCTGAAATTATTGTTGGTGTAGAGGACATGTAGGGCTCTCAGGAGTTGAGGGTTTGTGAGGGAGTATCATAGAACATGTCAAATGGTCAGACTTAATACATGGTAGGCTACCGAGGTGCAGTTCATTGGGCTCACATTTGGATTTCAGTGTCGTCTGAAGTCATTTGGGATTGGGTGCTTATGGTGTGGTGTTTGTCTCCTGGGCCTTGAGAGCAAGGAGGACACCTGTAATGCCTGAGGTCTGGTCTAGCGTCATAGTTGTCCTCCTCCTCCATGTTTAGTTGGTGTCTCCTCCTCCTCCTCCATGTTTAGTTGGTGTCTCCTCCTCCTCCATGTTTAGTTGGTGTCTCCTCCTCCTCCTCCATGTTTAGTTGGTGTCTCCTCCTCCTCCTCCATGTTTAGTTGGTGTCTCCTCCTCCTCCTCCATGTTTAGTTGGTGTCTCCTCCTCCTCCTCCATGTTTAGTTGGTGTCTCCTCCTCCTCCTCCATGTTTAGTTGGTGTCTCCTCCTCCTCCTCCATGTTTAGTTGGTTTATTTCTCTTGCAGTTTAACAACACGAGTCACACACTAGTTTGTTGTTCCGCGTTCCGGACGGTCTAAGGCCCGTCCGATCCGAAATCTACATCTCAATGGTCTGCATGCGTGTTGTTCTCTACATCTCAATGGTCTGCATGCGTGTTGTTCTCTAATCTACATCTCAATGGTCTGCATGCGTGTTGTTCTCTACATCTCAATGGTCTGCATGCGTGTTGTTCTCTAATCTACATCTCAATGGTCTGCATGCGTGTTGTTCTCTACATCTCAATGGTCTGCATGCGTGTTGTTCTCTAATCTACATCTCAATGGTCTGCATGCGTGTTGTTCTCTACATCTCAATGGTCTGCATGCGTGTTGTTCTCTAATCTACATCTCAATGGTCTGCATGCGTGTTGTTCTCTACATCTCAATGGTCTGCATGCGTGTTGTTCTCTAATCTACATCTCAATGGTCTGCATGCGTGTTGTTCTCTACATCTCAATGGTCTGCATGCGTGTTGTTCTCTAATCTACATCTCAATGGTCTGCATGCGTGTTGTTCTCTACATCTCAATGGTCTGCATGCGTGTTGTTCTCTAATCTACATCTCAATGGTCTGCATGCGTGTTGTTCTCTACATCTCAATGGTCTGCATGCGTGTTGTTCTCTACATCTACATCTCAATGGTCTGCATGCGTGTTGTTCTCTACATCTCAATGGTCTGCATGCGTGTTGTTCTCTAATCTACATCTCAATGGTCTGCATGCGTGTTGTTCTCTAATCTACATCTCAATGGTCTGCATGCGTGTTGTTCTCTACATCTCAATGGTCTGCATGCGTGTTGTTCTCTACATCTCAATGGTCTGCATGCGTGTTGTTCTCTACATCTCAATGGTCTGCATGCGTGTTGTTCTCTACATCTACATCTCAATGGTCTGCATGCGTGTTGTTCTCTACATCTCAATGGTCTGCATGCGTGTTGTTCTCTACATCTCAATGGTCTGCATGCGTGTTGTTCTCTACATCTCAATGGTCTGCATGCGTGTTGTTCTCTACATCTACATCTCAATGGTCTGCATGCGTGTTGTTCTCTACATCTACATCTCAATGGTCTGCATGCGTGTTGTTCTCTACATCTACATCTCAATGGTCTGCATGCGTGTTGTTCTCTACATCTACATCTCAATGGTCTGCATGCGTGTTGTTCTCTACATCTACATCTCAATGGTCTGCATGCGTGTTGTTCTCTAATCTACATCTCAATGGTCTGCATGCGTGTTGTTCTCTACATCTCAATGGTCTGCATGCGTGTTGTTCTCTACATCTACATCTCAATGGTCTGCATGCGTGTTGTTCTCTACATCTACATCTCAATGGTCTGCATGCGTGTTGTTCTCTACATCTACATCTCAATGGTCTGCATGCGTGTTGTTCTCTACATCTACATCTCAATGGTCTGCATGCGTGTTGTTCTCTACATCTACATCTCAATGGTCTGCATGCGTGTTGTTCTCTCAATGGTCTGCATGCGTGTTGTTCTCTCTCAATGGTCTGCATGCGTGTTGTTCTCTACATCTACATCTCAATGGTCTGCATGCGTGTTGTTCTCTACATCTCAATGGTCTGCATGCGTGTTGTTCTCTACATCTCAATGGTCTGCATGCGTGTTGTTCTCTACATCTCAATGGTCTGCATGCGTGTTGTTCTCTACATCTCAATGGTCTGCATGCGTGTTGTTCTCTACATCTCAATGGTCTGCATGCGTGTTGTTCTCTAATCTACATCTCAATGGTCTGCATGCGTGTTGTTCTCTACATCTCAATGGTCTGCATGCGTGTTGTTCTCTACATCTCAATGGTCTGCATGCGTGTTGTTCTCTCGTACAGGAAGATGGCCGCCACCGACCACGAGCCCACCGACGCGCGCAAGTCCTTCCCCTGCTTCGACGAACCCAACAAGAAAGCCACGTGGAAGATCTCCATCACACACGACATGGCGTACGGCGCGCTGTCCAACATGCCTGTGGAGGTACGTACGGCGCGCTGTCCAACATGCCTGTGGAGGTACGTACTGCCTCACGCTGTCCAACATGCCTGTGGAGGTACGTACGGCGCGCTGTCCAACATGCCTGTGGAGGTACGTACGGCGCGCTGTCCAACATGCCTGTGGAGGTACGTACTGCATCATGCTGTGCCGGAGGTGCCGGAGCGCACGTGCGACGTGCACGCACAATTTTACTTCATCCTATTCTGGGCGGGAAACCTTTTTGGTGTTTTAAGCATTATGTTATACTTTAGCTATTGAAAAATACCAGATCTACAAGCTGAGTGCCGCGCTATGAGCTTTGTAGGTCTGCTATTTTTGAAAAAAAGTCTTGAAAACGTTTTTAACTAGAAATCTTTGCTTCTTGGGGGTCCCCTGGAACTACATATTTTCAGATGGGGGTCGGGGGCCAAATCATTTTGGGGCTCCTTGACATGAAATATTGAGTCAGGATTTATAAGACATTTTGTAGAATCGTCTTCAGGTCTAAATGGGTTATTTTAAAATGTTCTTCTATTTTTGACCTAAATTGAATACAACCAACGGCCAGTGACGGGTCGACGGGCCGCCCGTCAGAACCTAACGGCCAGTGACGGGTCGACGGGCCGCCCGTCAGAACCTAACGGCCAGTGACGGGTCGACGGGCCGCCCGTCAGAACCTAACGGCCAGTGACGGGTCGACGGGCCGCCCGTCAGAACCTAACGGCCAGTGACGGGTCGGCGGGCCGCCCGTCAGAACCTAACGGCCAGTGACGGGTCGACGGGCCGCCCGTCAGAACCTAGCGGCCAGTGACGGGTCGACGGGCCGCCCGTCAGAACCAGTGACGGGTCGACGGGCCGCCCGTCAGAACCAGTGACGGGTCGACGGGCCGCCCGTCAGAACCAGTGACGGGTCGACGGGCCGCCCGTCAGAACCAGTGACGGGTCGACGGGTCGCCCGTCAGAACCTAATTGAATGTATATATATTCAATGTTTGTTTCCCTTCTCATCCTCTAGGGGGACATAGAACCTCTGCCCGGCAACAAGTTGAAAACCTCCTTCGAGAAGTCTGTCCCAATGAGCACGTACCTGGTGTGTTTCGCTATACACCAATTTACCTTTGTGGAGAGAACCTCCTCCAGGGGCATTCCTGTGAGTGACGCACGCACGCACGCACGCACGCACGCACCCACATACATAATTACCTATACATTACATTCAATATTTATGTATTTTGTCATGTCTGCCCTGTGTGTGCAATGTGGGTTTACTAACATTAAAAGCAAACAGAATTGTATGTTTTTGCATAATGGTCAAAGCCACAAAAACAAAATTAAATCATGAATCGGAAATATTTGTATGATAATTACTCGTCAAGTAAGATGTTATGATCGTGACAACCACATGCACGCACGCACGCACGCACGCACACACGCACGCAAACTGACTTGTTATCTCTCATTGTTTCAGTTAGTTATCGTTAAAGGACCACTTCACCACTTTTCAACCTATCTTCATACAATTGGTTCTCACTAATAATCATGATAAAATGGCACAATTCTTTTCTACTCAGTCTGTGTCTCATAGGAGGGCTGTGGGCTGTTCAGAAACCCGTCCACCAGTGACATCATCATTAGGCAGATTCTTTTTAAACAAGATATTTTTACAAAAATGTTTAGACTTTTATTATCGTGAGAACGGCGGCTTCCATTTTTGCGTTTCAACTTTTCAGGACTAGAAAGCCTGCAGTTTCTATTAGCTTGGATTCCCCATCGATTATGTCACTGGTGGACGGGTTTCTGAACTGCCCACAGCCCTCCTATGAGACACAGACCGAGTAATTATTAGTGAGGACCTATGATATGAAGATTGGTTGAAAAGTGGTGAAGTGGTCCTTTAAACTAAACCGTTTTGTCTTGTCACTTGTTATCTGGTTATAGTTGTTGACCATAACGACGCATTGCCTTAATGTCTCCTTGATGTCTCCTTAATGTATCCTTGTCTCCTTAATGTCTCCTTGTTTGCAGCTGCGAATCTACGCTCAGCCGGCCCAGATCCACACAGCAGAGTACGCAGCCAACACCACCAAGGTTATCTTCGACTACTTCGAGGAATACTTCAATATGACCTACTCCATCTCTAAGCTAGGTAACAGCACTACAATATGACCCCTTAATAAAAACAAGCGCTTCCAAACCCCAACACTTAGAAAAAGAATGACTTGCACAGAATTTCTTGACGGAAAGTAGCTCATAACATGTATACTGGGGGATTTTTATGAAAAACAAGCTCGGCAGATTGAAAGAGGATAATTCAAGCTTGGCCTAGAGCTGCAATGTTGGTGAGTTTAACGTTGTTTAATACAAGCAGATCGCAAACGCAAATTGGATGAGTGGGGATGAGTGGGGTATTGCAACTCTAGATACATCCCATTATAAAAAAATCTAGAGTTACAAATTGCGGCTAATTTGCCCAGTCAATCATTTGATCCACGCTACGCACCAAACGCGCCTCGGCACGAAGTTCTAACACTGGACCACTGATGGAAATACTTTCAACCACTGATCACATTCATATGTGACCAGATTTGACTGAGAGCCTCAAGCAAACTCCAGCTTTTCACCAGAGGAGAAAAACTTTATCCAAAATGAGTTAATAGCACAGGCATGTAAATATGAAATAAATGCTTAAACATGTAGCTAGGTGTAATGTTAGAGACCACAGAAGACATGTAAATATGAAATAAATGCTTAAACATGTAGCTAGGTGTAATGTTAGAGACCACAGAAGGCATGTAAATATGAAATAAATGCTTAAACATGTAGCTAGGTGTAATGTTAGAGACCACAGAAGACATGTAAATATGAAATAAATGCTTAAACATGTAGCTAGGTGTAATGTTAGAGACCACAGAAGACATGTAAATATGAAATAAATGCTTAAACATGTAACTAGGTGTAATGTTAGAGTCCACAGAAGTGAACCTTTTCAAGCATGTTTTCTCAACTCGCTGTTTCTCTGCAAGACATTACTCTATAAGCCATATCTCCTAAATTGGTGGGTCAAACTGAACAACCAATATGTCAATTTGAAGCTATGATTCCCTGCTTTCATATGAAAACGAAAATTCAAAAAAATCCAAAGGCAGTCCCTCAGACAAATTTAGTTATATATCCAATGGTGATGTGAGTCTTTAGTTGGGCTATACTATGCAGTTGAGGTGTGATAACAGTGATGACTACATGGACATGCAGAGGTCATTGGATGTCTGGGAGTGGAAAGAAGCAATAAGGAAACGAGACATGATAAGAAGTGTCCTTTCTTGTGGGGATTTAGATAAGATAGCCATAAAAATATAGTTATAAAACAAAAAGGCATTTTGCTAACTGGAAAAAAAGACTAAGTATATCCGTCTCACCCAACCTTTAAGTCAGGAGTCCTCGGCTGGTTCCGGTGTTGTTTTCGCCGACTAAAACTAAACGAAAAATGTCCGTCGACTACCTTTTTGTCACTAACGAAATGAAAAACTAAGCTATGATGACTAAAACTAAGACTAAATATATCGACAATTTCGTCAATAAATAAAAACTAGACTAAAATGTTAGGTAGGGACTAGTGGACAAGAGATCCAGTACAAGTCATTTTACACTTGGTTGCATGCTGAAAATAGCTGATCTACAAGCTCACAACGCGTCGCAGCGCGACGCGTTGTGAGCTTGTAGATCAGCTATTTTCAGCTATTTTCATTTTCAGCAAGTGTAAAATCATTCATTCATTCGTCATTGCGACGGCATCAAGGCCCGCCAAAACACAGTTTAGTCGACTAAACCAACCGTAGATCAACTGGCTGGTTCCTTTGTTCACAAACACTGATTGTTTGTTCAGAGCACCAAGCCTCAGAAAATGTCCGACCAAACTTTATCTCCTTCCCTAAACAAAGTTCTTCAGTCAAACTGTGCATTGGTTTGAGTTCAGTTCTGATTTATCTTAGTATTGAGTTGAAAACAGTGTGTTTGACAAACAACTAACAACCTCCACCAAACACTCTGAATTCTAACTGCCTCAAAATGGAACCCAGGCTCGGCGCCTCACTTCCTGTTCCTTTATAGCTTCCTGGCAGTTCACTTCCTGGAACTGGAACTATTCCTGGAACTATTGCTCACCTACATTTCCCCCACAGCGCCCCCTGTGATCAAACCTTGGCATTTTATCAACAGGAAATGGATGACCACATGGTTCAACTACACAAAACACATTATATTATATTCTCCGTACACTACATTTCAGGGTTAAATATTCAGCCACATTTTAACCGATATATTCCCTTGTTATTCCTCAGTATGATTCATTTTCAATACTCATATACAAGGACAGGAAATACATTATTTCACATATTTATGTGGCAGTGTCCCAAGGTAAAAATCACACCCGTGTGAAGTGAGGGGCGCTAATATGTGACTAAATTTGACTGAGGGACTGCCATTGGATTTTTTTTAAATTGTTTCATTGTGAATCATAGCTTCGAATTGACATATTGGTTGTTCAGTTTGACCCACCAGTTGTGGAGATATGGCTTATAGAGTAATGTGTTGTCTAACTCATGTTGATTAGGTGTAATGGTGATATAAAACAAACGGTGCAAACACAAACATTAAACACCATTAACAATAAAGAGACAATATGACGTAATGAGGCACATTATGACGTAAATCTTCCCTTCATTCTGGGTGCCTGCCATGCAATG
Source organism: Electrona antarctica (assembly GCF_951216825.1). Lineage (NCBI taxonomy): Eukaryota > Metazoa > Chordata > Actinopteri > Myctophiformes > Myctophidae > Electrona > Electrona antarctica. The sequence goes on from NW_027637603.1 coordinate 207,003, forward strand.
GCAGAAACACAGGTTGAAATCTAAAACGCATACTTAATAATTATTATAATCAATACGCGAAACTTCGACGTCTACGGCCGGCCGCACGGTTTGCCAAAGCCCCGCAATATATACATCAAAACGTGCGGCTCGGCCGGGAATGGTGTGCTTGTGCTTTTCTTTCCGATTCGTGTTACCGTGCCCACGTAATTCGCAATAAACGACGCGAAAAATGCCCCATTCAAAGTCGATGGGGAAACGCGTGTAAAAACAGAAAACGACACGTTACTTTGGAGCCACATTGCTCTGGCATACTGTTACGTAGAAACACGATTTAAACGTCAAACAGCACACGAGGCCATCGACTTTGTGGTGGTTCAGACGGAATTCGAATACGTTGCACGGTTTGCCCGCTATCGCAGTTCAAAGTGTGTGTGGTCTGAGAAATATTCTCGACTCAGAGTGTCGCACGCCCAGAGAGAGAGCGGATCAGAGTGAGAAGCCAATGTGAAGACTATACCGAAATTCTCCGAACAAATCGTCCTCACGGCCAAAATATTCACTTTACACGCATGGGTTTCGGTAATTTTGTAGCCACACTCGTCCTCTTTCACCCAATGTCAAAACCATAGCACAGATACATACAGTACGTGAACTACAGCCCTGAAAGCGACAGGTGTACCATCATAATGTGTCATAAACTCCATGTTAAATGCCTGAATGAGTCAGCAATTTTTTCATCACAAGCACAATTCTTAACTCGCACTTATAACCACGTTTTTTATCGTACCAATACCACGATCGCACACGGCGTACCTCAATGCCTCGGGTCACTCACGGGGAAAACAAAAATCGCATTCGACTTTTACTTTTTGCGATAGAGCAATTTGTTCGGACATACGATCTCTCATAGAGAGTCAGTGTGCTTTACCTTTCAATACTGTTTGCATTGCATAGACTAGCCCAGGTGAAAATGATACTTTGTTAATGATTCAAGGTCACCTGACCAACTCTCACACACGCGCGCACACACGCACATGCACACATGTGCACGCACACACACACATTGAAAGTCAATAGAGAAATTCGGGGAAACACGTAACTCTGTCATTTCTCAACCGTTTCGGACGCGGGGCGGCTCGCCAGAACCGGGCCGCCCCCCTGAGCGAAACCAAATGGACCCCTTAGCATGTTAGCATTAGCATGTTAGCATTAGCATGTTAGCATGTTAGCGTTAGCATGTTAGCATGTTAGCATTAGCATGTTAGCATGTTAGCATTAGCATATTATCATGTTAGCATTAGCATGTTAGCATGTTAGCATTAGCATGTTAGCATTAGCATGTTAGCATTAGCATGTTAGCATGTTAGCATTAGCATGTTAACATGTTAGCATTAGCATGTTAGCATTAGCATGTTAGCATTAGCATGTTAGCATGTTAGCATTAACATGTTAGCATGTTAGCATTAGCATGTTAGCATTAGCATGTTAGCATGTTAGCATTAGCATGTTAGCATTAGCATGTTAACATGTTAGCATGTTAACATTTTAGCATGTTAGCATTAGCATGTTAGCATTAGCATGTTAGCATGTTAGCGTTAGCATGTTAGCATGTTAGCATTAGCATGTTAGCATTAGCATGTTAGCATGTTAGCGTTAGCATGTTAGCATGTTAGCATTAGCATGTTAGCATGTTAGCATTAGCATATTATCATGTTAGCATTAGCATGTTAGCATGTTAGCATTAGCATGTTAGCATTAGCATGTTAGCATTAGCATGTTAGCATATTAGCATGTTAGCATTAGCATGTTAGCATTAGCATGTTAGCATGTTAGCATGTTAGCATTAGCATGTTAACATGTTAGCATTAGCATGTTAGCATTAGCATGTTAGCATTAGCATGTTAGCATGTTAGCATTAACATGTTAGCATTTTAGCATGTTAGCATTAGCATGTTAGCATGTTAGCATTAGCATGTTAGCATTAGCATGTTAACATGTTAGCATGTTAGCATGTTAGCATGTTAGCATTAGCATGTTAGCATTAGCATGTTAGCATATTAGCATTAGCATGTTAGCATTAGCATTTTAGCATGTTAGCATTAGCATGTTAGCATTAGCATGTTAGCATGTTAGCATTAGCATGTTAGCATTAGCATGTTAGCATGTTAGCATTAGCATGTTAGCATTAGCATGTTAGCATGTTAGCATGTTAGCATTAGCATGTTAGCATTAGCATGTTAGCATTAGCATGTTAGCATTAGCATGTTAGCATGTTAGCATGTTAGCATTAGCATGTTAGCATGTTAGCATTAGCATGTTAGCATGTTAGCATTAGCATGTTAGCATTAGCATGTTAGCATTAGCATGTTAGCATGTTAGCAATAGCATGTTAGCATGTTAGCATTAGCATGTTAGCATTAGCATGTTAGCATATTAGCATTAGCATGTTAGCATTAGCATGTTAGCATTAGCATGTTAGCATTAGCATGTCAGCATTAGCATGTTAGCATTAGCATGTTAGTATATTAGCATTAGCATGTTAGCATTAGTATGTTAGCATTAGCATGTTAGCATATTAGCATTAGCATGTTAGCATTAGCATTTTAGCATGTTAGCATTAGCATATTAGCATTAGCATGTTAGCATTAGCATGTTAGCATGTTAGCATTAGCATGTTAGCATTAGCATGTTAGCATGCTAGCATTAGCATATTAGCATTAGCATGTTAGCATTAGCATGTTAGCATATTAGCATATTAGCATTAGCATATTAGCATTAGCATATTAGCATTAGCATTTTAGCATGTTAGCATGTTAGCATTAGCATGTTAGCATTAGCATGTTAGTATTAGCATGTTAGCATGTTAGCATTAGAATGTTGGTGGCAACGTAATGTGCAATAAACGTAGACAAAATACCCCATTGAAAGTCAACCAAATGGACCCTTACAGGGTCTGAGAGGCTAAATGTCATCAAATGGTGGTCCGTGGCTCAAATGCTGCACAGACTTGGCGAGCTGTAGGCACCCAGTCAAATTTCCTGAAATTTGTTTCTAGTTGTCAATGTGTTTACTAAACAAACATTGAACTAAAGACAAACATTAAACCTGTGTATAGGAGGGGCTAGCCCCTCAAACATTAAACCTGTGTATAGGAGGGGCTAGCCCCTCAAACATTAAACCTGTGTATAGGAGGGGCTAGCCCCTCAAACATTAAACCTGTGTATAGGAGGGTCTGGCACCCCTCAAACATTAAACCTGTGTATAGGAGGGGCTGGCACCCCTCAAACATTAAACCTGTGTATAGGAGGGGCTGGCACCCCTCAAACATTAAACCTGTGTATAGGAGGGGCTGGCACCCCTCAAACATTAAACCTGTGTATAGGAGGGGCTGGCACCCCTCAAAAATGGAACATTATTCCTACCGGTTTTGGGGGGGGGGGACGGGGGACGGGGCATTTAATCATATATTTTATCATTTTAAGATCATTTCGACTTTAAATCATATTAAATCATGGTATTAAAATGTTTTTTCCATTTCAGATAGGATAGCCTTCCCTGACGTTGACCCATTTTGGGCGGTAACCCCTTTTGGTGTTTTAAGCATTATGTTATACTTTACCTATTGAAAAAATAGCAGATCTACAAGCTCGTAGCGCGTCACTCGGTGCCGCGCTATGAGCTTGTAGATCTGCTATTTTTTTAAATTTGTGAAAATGTGGCGCAAATCCTTTAATACATATTCTTTCAGAGCGGACTTTTTTAACTCAAATATTGGTTTCTGGGAGGATCCCTGGTACTACATATTTTCAGATGGGGGTCGGCGGCCAAATTCATATCATTCTGGGGCTCCTTGACATGAAATGAGAACCACTGACATAGAAAGTAGAAACATAGGGTTTTTCAGAAAACTGTCAGGATTTAGAAGACATTTGTATAGAATCGACCTCAGGTCTAAATTGGTTAAATCATATTAAATGATAAATGTGTTGTCATTCCAGATAAGATCGCCATCCCTGACTTTGGGACGGGCGCCATGGAGAACTGGGGTCTGATCACCTACCGAGAGACCAACCTGCTGTACGACGAGAGAGAGTCGTCTTCCTACAACAAGCAGAGGGTGGCGTCTGTCATCGCCCACGAGCTGGTGCACCAGGTAGGGCACGCACACACACACGCACGCACGCACGCACGCACGCACGCACGCACGCACGCACGCACGCACGCACGCACGCACGCACGCACGCACGCACGCACGCCCACATTGACCTTAGTGATTCAACGCATGGAATTCAATGGCCCAAACCACACCAAGACGCTTTTAGCGTTAACTCCTTGCAACCGTTTGGACCCAAGGAGTTGCATGGTGACCTTTTCGTGTGGTTTGGGCTTTAGATTATTGGCCTGTAGTCACTGCGACTGACAGTTTCAGGGGTTATTTCAACCTGCACTCCCATGTTGGTAGAAAGGGGGCGGGGCCTCATTCTCGCATTCAGCCAATCAGGTATAGGAGCGGGCGGGGCCTTATGATGGATCAGGCTGCAGAAACAGACATGCAAGGAAAGCCAATTTATTTCCAATGTAACGCCCAAGTCCCTGTACTGGGGTGATACTGGTCCCTGTACTGGGGTGATACTGGTCCCTGTACTGGGGTGATACTGGTCCCTGTACTGGGGTGATACTGGTCCCTGTACTTGGGTGATACTGGTCCCTGTACTTGGGTGATACTGGTCCCTGTACTGGGGTGATACTGGTCCCTGTACTGGGGTGATACTGGTCCCTGTACTGGGGTGATACTGGTCCCTGTACTGGGGTGATACTGGTCCCTGTACTTGGGTGATACTGGTCCCTGTACTTGGGTGATACTGGTCCCTGTACTTGGGTGATACTGGTCCCTGTACTGGGGTGATACTGGTCCCTGTACTGGGGTGATACTGGTCCCTGTACTGGGGTGATACTGGTCCCTGTACTGGGGTGATACTGGTCCCTGTACTTGGGTGATACTGGTCCCTGTACTTGGGTGATACTGGTCCCTGTACTTGGGTGATACTGGTCCCTGTACTGGGGTGATACTGGTCCCTGTACTGGGGTGATACTGGTCCCTGTACTGGGGTGATACTGGTCCCTGTACTTGGGTGATACTGGTCCCTGTACTTGGGTGATACTGGTCCCTGTACTTGGGTGATACTGGTCCCTGTACTTGGGTGATACTGATCCCTGTACTTGGGTGATACTGGTCCCTGTACTGGGGTGATACTGGTCCCTGTACTGGGGTGATACTGGTCCCTGTACTGGGGTGATACTGGTCCCTGTACTTGGGTGATACTGGTCCCTGTACTTGGGTGATACTGGTCCCTGTACTTGGGTGATACTGGTCCCTGTACTTGGGTGATACTGGTCCCTGTACTTGGGTGATACTGGTCCCTGTACTTGGGTGATACTGGTCCCTGTACTTGGGTGATACTGGTCCCTGTACTGGGGTGATACTGGTCCCTGTACTTGGGTGATACTGGTCCCTGTACTGGGGTGATACTGGTCCCTGTACTGGGGTGATACTGGTCCCTGTACTGGGGTGATACTGGTCCCTGTACTGGGGTGATACTGGTCCCTGTACTTGGGTGATACTGGTCCCTGTACTTGGGTGATACTGGTCCCTGTACTTGGGTGATACTGGTCCCTGTACTTGGGTGATACTGGTCCCTGTACTTGGGTGATACTGGTCCCTGTACTTGGGTGATACTGGTCCCTGTACTTGGGTGATACTGGTTGCCGAGGAAGTTCAGAGGTGTGATCAAAATAACTGATGTCCAAAAGTGTAAATGATATTGATTAGCCGCTCAAAGTCCATACAAAATAAACATAACATAAATCATCAAACGCACATGGATACAGAACACCAGCCCTCATGAACACAGTCAAACACTGGTTTACCTGTTTACCTCCTGCCACTGGCAACACCTGAGACTAATTAGGGCCCGAGGCTGATTATAATACCCTCTCTCCCTGTAACCATGGCAACCTAGATTGGCAAATTGACAAACCTAGAAACAATATTGGCTCAAATGGCTCTTACATCCAATATGGCTGCTTTGCATAGATCTATAGCAGGGGTTCTCAACCTTTTTGGCCGGGGACCCCCGAAAATGCTTTGGCAACGTCTCGGGACCCCCACCCCGCCCCCTCCCGACCCCCAATATAAATTGACTGCTACAATAACCTTAAACCATTTTGGGCGGGAACCCCTTTTGGTGTTTTAAGCATTGTTATAATTTAGCTATTGAAAAATAGCAGATCTACAAGCTCATAGCGCGCCACCGAGTGGCGCGCTACGAGCTTGTAGGTCTGCTATTTTTGAAAAAAACATTTTTTTTTTTTTTTTTTTTTAATAATTTGGGGACCCCCTAAAATAATTTGGCGACCCCCCGAGGGGTCGCGACCCACGGGTTGAGAACCCCTGATCTATAGAGCCAATTGGTTGCAGAAGTACACAGGGTGCATTTACTACATCCTACGCACCGACCGAGCATGTGATGGCGTGACGCTTTTATGAGGTTTTACGGCAGGGATATGAACCCTGATGATCCCTCCCAGATAGATATGAACCCGATCCCTCACAGATAGCTGAGAGAGCGCAGTCTGTAAAGATCTATGGACTGATTGCACCTCGGTGTCACCACATCATAAAGACATAAAGGACGCACGCTTGTCCAACTATACATAGGCCTACCTTAATTACCTTCCCACAATATATTCATTTACTACAGTATATCAAAATGCAGAACTGTTTTTTCTTTCTTCCTTTGTTAATATTTAACGTGACTGATCACGCCAAGCATATTCAATTTCTAGATGCACCTGCCCCCAGTGCAACGCACGCACGCACGCACGCACGCACGCACGCACGCACGCACGCACGCACGCACGCACGCACGCACGCACGCACGCACGCACGCACGCACGCACTCACTCACTCACTCACACACACACGTTCCAAAACATTCATGTTACATTTCATGGACTACATAGACGGACGGACGGACGGATTCATAACAATTAGAATAGCTCAGATGTATCTAGGTAGCCACAGTTGCTTTACATGAAAAGAAAAGGAACTAACTTTATTATGGAAAAAAAACGTGCTCCCCGTCGAGGCACAAGTCTCTGCCAGGTCAGATATAGGTTACTGTGAGGCCGCAGCAATGTTTGGAATTCCCCAATCAGGATGGAATATAACCAATCAGACCCATCTGAAGTGAGTGGTACTGTACTGTACTGTACTGTACTGTACTGTACTGTACTGTACTGTACTGTACTGTACTGTACTGTACTGTACTGTACTGTACTGTACTGGCTCTCCTCCCTGGCCTCTGTCTGTGTGTTAGGCTGCACAACAGTGACACGGTAGAATAATAGGGCGCAATGTTAAAAGGGTGGCATTTGTTTGTCAACGTAGTGCGAATGTGCGCGTAAAGTTTCCGCAATCGGACGCTGCATTCGTGACAATGGGGGCACTCCGGCCAACTTGAGATGTATGTCAATCTTAGCCAATCAGATCATGTGTACCGATTTCCGTGACATTTGGATAGAATTTGAAGGAGTAATATCAGAAAAAAACAATTTACATAAGTCGGCCTCCTGAAAAGGTGTTTCCTTGGACTCTAGAGTGTGCATAAAGTTTTACACAGATCGGTGCACTTCCTGGAACAACATATTTTCATATGGGGGTCACGGCCTAATACATATCATTCTGGAGCTCCTTGACATTAAATAGTTTGAGCACCACTGACATAGAAACGTAGTTTTTCTTTTTTTCCCTTTCCTTTGTTTTGTAGAATGCAGTGTCAGGTCTTAATGGTTAAATGCAGGTATTTCACGGCATAACGTTTGTCTTGCAGTGGTTCAGGAACATGACGTTAACATAACGTTTGTCTTGCAGTGGTTCAGGAACATGACGTTACCATAATGTTTGTCTTGCAGTGGTTCAGGAACATGACGTTAACATAACGTTTGTCTTGCAGTGGTTCAGGAACATGACGTTAACATAATGTTTGTCTTGCAGTGGTTCAGGAACATGACGTTAACATAATGTTTGTCTTGCAGTGGTTCGGGAACATCGTGACCATGGACTGGTGGGACGACCTGTGGCTCAACGAAGGCTTCGCCAGTTTCTTTGAGTACATCGGTGTGGAGAAAGCAGAGCCCGACTGGGGCATGGTGAGTCCATCATCGTCCAAGGTGTTACCATCCATCCATCTTCAACCGCTTATCCGTAGTCGGGTCGCGGGGGCAACAGCTCCACCAGAGAGCTCTTCCCTCTCCAGAGCAACATTAGTGACTTCCTCCTGGGGGATCCCGAGGCGTTCCAAGGCCAGTCGATGTGTTTCCTAACCCTGCCACGGGGTCTCCTCCCAGTGGGACGTGATCCTTGGTCTTCCCAGAGGTCTCCTCCCAGTGGGACGTGCCTCGAGGACCTCCCTAGGGAGGCGCCCGAGAGGCATCCTAACAGATGCCCCAAACCACCTAAGCTGGCTCCTTTCCAGGCGAAGGAGCAGCGGTTCTACTCCGAGTCTCTCTCGTGTGACTGAACTTCTCACCCTATCTCTAAGGGAGATGCCAGCCACCCGTCAAAGAAAACTCATTTTGGTCGCTTGTATTCGCGACCTTATTGTTTTCTTATTCACTTCCAACACTTCATGACATTTGGAAGACTTGAATGACTTTGAATGACATTCAAGGTGTTACCGATGATACTAATTAAGGGTCTGTTCCGTTTGGTCTGCAGTGGTTCTCAAACCTTTTAACACCTTAGAAGCCCGGAACTATTTCATCCATTTCATCCATGTGCCCATCATTTGTAGCACACGGACCACTTTTACCGGCGCACCGGAAGCTGGTGTGAATGTCTGTGTAGCAGCTAACAATAGCCACACCACTCTAGAGTCGATCGACAACAACGGGAGGTAATAATAAATCTATCGAGACTAGCGACTGGACCGCGGAAGGCCGTCAAACACAGGATCTTTTTTCAGAATTAGACGGGATGATTTAGATGGCGAGTTATGATCGTTTTAAGATTTTCGTTTTCGTCAGCTAAACAGGCAGGGGAGATTTTCGATGACGTGTCACTTTTTGACACGTCATCGGATCGGGCAACAAGCGCTCCAAGTCTCTAGAGCGATGCGAACGGTTTTGTTATCATTAATCTCCATCCTGTTTATCAATCTCTGGCTTGGGCACTTGACCATGACCTTGAACTTGGACGGAGAACTCCGCCCTGGGCCTCCATGGTGTTTTGGAAATGGACCCCTCGTAAGGGTCCATTTTTGAGGGGCGCTCCTATATACAGCTATAATGTTTGTTTTTCACAATAAAGAGAAATCTAGGACTTAAACAAACATTAGCACCCGTTGTTCAAACAAACATTATGTTGTATTGATGTTGTGGTGATAAGAGCGCCCCTCACTTCAGTTCACACAGGTGTGATTTATTTTGCCGTCCTGACAGCGTGACATCATGATCATCAGCGACGTGCTTCCCGTGATGACCAATGACGCCCTGCTGTCCTCTCATCCAATCATCGTCAACGTGTCCACGCCCGCCGAGATCACCTCCGTGTTCGACGCCATATCGTACAGCAAGGTACACCGTTTGTACACCGCTTCTACACCGTTGGTACACCGTATTTGAAGTGGTCAAACTAGCAATAGAACTTACTAGACTAAAGGTAGGGTGAGTGATTTCCTTTGGTTAAAATAAGTGTTAATAACAGGTACATGTCCACCAGGGGGCGTCCATTCTCAGGATGGTTGAGGACTGGTTGAATATACCTTTAATAACAGTACATGTACATGTCCACCAGGGGGCGTCCATTCTCAGGATGGTTGAGGACTGGTTGAATATACCTTTAATAACAGTACATGTACATGTCCACCAGGGGGCGTCCATTCTCAGGATGGTTGAGGACTGGTTGGGGAGAGACAACTTCAGAGACGGATGTCGAGTAAGTTCCTCCACACTAATACACTACACTCCTTTTACATATTGACACATTCAGAAACGGGTCTCATGGTCGCAGGCAACGTATTTCCTGTAGGCGGAGACGACATATCTGTGGTGTAAACTCGCAGGTCTTCTACAGTGAATGAGTGACTGATGTTAGTCTGCTCAAACGTTACTCTTTCACCTGCTTTTTACTAACACTAACTTTAAAAAGATGCCCAGAACCTCTGAATGAACCTTTATGGCTGCTCCAACCATAGATATATATAAGAAAGCTAGATGGCTCACCCGCCTCTGGCCAATGGAGAGCGACGTCGCTACGTGGCGGCCATCTTACCTCGGGGCAGCATAACATTGTGTCTATGGGGCATGTACTCAAGATTTGAGCGAACTGTTTTGAACTACGTCAGAGACGCCGCCTTGAGTCATCTAGCCTTTATATATATCTATCTATCTTTATATATATATATATCTATCTTTATATATATCTATCTATCTTTATATATATATCTATCTATCTTTATATATATATCTATCTATCTTTATATCTATCTATCTATCTTTATATATATATATATATCTTTATATATATATATATATATATCTTTATATATATATATATATCTTTATATATATCTATCTATCTTTATATATATATATATATATATCTTTATATATATCTATCTATCTTTATATATATCTATCTATCTTTATATATATATATCTTTATATATATATATCTTTATATATCTTTATATATATATATATATCTTTATATATATCTATCTATCTTTATATATATATATCTATCTATCTTTATATATATATATATATCTTTATATATATCTATCTATCTTTATATATATCTATCTATCTTTATATATATATCTTTATATATATCTATCTATCTTTATATATCTATCTTTATATATATCTATCTATCTTTATATATATCTATCTAGGCAACATTCAACTTTGGAGAGCAGTGAAAGGTCCTGAAAGATACATAATGTGTGTATGTGTTCATCACACATACAGTACTGATGTCCAGATACGTATTTATTTACTGTATATTTACTGTACTGCCTTCTTCTCTCAACAGAAATACCTGAAGGACTTTCACTTCATGAACGCCAAGACAGACAACTTCTGGGCCAGTCTGGCCGAGGTAGGTTCAACTTCTGGGCCAGTCTGGCCGAGGTAGGTTCAACTTCTGGGCCAGTCTGGCCGAGGTAGGTTCAACTTCTGGGCCAGTCTGGCCGAGGTAGGTTCAACTTCTGGGCCAGTCTGGCCGAGGTAGGTTCAACTTCTGGGCCAGTCTGGCCGAGGTAGGTTCAACTTCTGGGCCAGTCTGGCCGAGGTAGGTTCAACTTCTGGGCCAGTCTGGCCGAGGTAGGTTCAACTTCTGGGCCAGTCTGGCCGAGGTAGGTTCAACTTCTCGGCCAGTCTGGCCGAGGTAGGTTCAACTTCTGGGCCAGTCTGGCCGAGGTAGGTTCAACTTCTGGGCCAGTCTGGCCGAGGTAGGTTCAACTTCTGGGCCAGTCTGGCCGAGGTAGGTTCAACTTCTGGGCCAGTCTGGCCGAGGTAGGTTCAACTTCTGGGCCACAGTCTGGGCCAGTCTGGCTGAGGTAGGTTCAACTTCTGGGCCAGTCTGGCCGAGGTAGGTTCAACTTCTGGGCCAGTCTGGCCGAGGTAGGTTCAACTTCTGGGCCAGTCTGGCCGAGGTAGGTTCAACTTCTGGGCCAGTCTGGCCGAGGTAGGTTCAACTTCTGGGCCAGTCTGGCTGAGGTAGGTTCAACTTCTGGGCCAGTCTGGCTGAGGTAGTTCAACCTAATAAAGAGTTCCTCCACATCTTATTAATGTGAAGAACCTGCACTCGTTACGCTGAGCTGCTGCACCCACTTTCAACCTGATACTAAAAACAAGAGTTGCCCGCAAATAAAATAAACACAGAGGACTGTGCAGTGTACATCCTTTATGAGTCCACTAGAGCTAAAAACAAGACAAAATCATGTACTGCTTCTGTGTGCCTGCGTGTGTGTGTGTGTGTGTGCCTGCGTGTGTGCCTGTGTGCGTGTGTGCGTGCGTGCAACCGTGCGTGTGTGTGTGCCTGCCTGCCTGCGTCCAGGTGAGTGGTCTCCCAGTACCAGAGGTGATGGACACCTGGACCAAACAGATGGGGTATCCTGTAGTGAACGTGTCCTTTTCGGGGTCCTCGGCCACGCTGACCCAGAAGCGCTTCCTCCTGGACCCCAACGCTGACCCCAGCCAGCCCACCTCACCCTTCAGGTCAGGACACACTGTCATGTCATTATGGTGACCCCAACACTGACCCCAGCCAGCCCACCTCACCCCTCAGGCCAGGACACACTGTCATGTCATTATGGTGACCCCAACGCTGACCCCAGCCAGCCCACCTCACCCCTCAGGTCAGGACACACTGTCATGTCATTATGGTGACCCCAACACTGACCCCAGCTAGCCCACCTCACCCTTCAGGTCAGGACACACTGTCATGTCATTATGGTGACCCCAACACTGACCCCAGCCAGCCCCCCTCACCCTTCAGGTCAGGACACACTGTCATGTCATTATGGTGACCCCAACACTGACCCCAGCCAGCCCCCCTCACCCTTCAGGTCAGGACACACTGTCATGTCATTATGGTGACCCCAACACTGACCCCAGCCAGCCCACCTCACCCCTCAGGTCAGGACACACTGTCATGTCATTATGGTGACCCCAACACTGACCCCAGCCAGCCCACCTCACCCTGATATGTGAAAGACACACGTTGCAAATACAGACCCCCCTTTTCCACCGGTTGGTTCTGAACCGGTCTGAACCGGTTCAGTTATTTTCTTTTCAGTTTAAAGCTTCATCTGATTGGAACAACTTGTCTGTTTCTTTGAGATCAATTACATCATTTAACATTTTCAAGGCCTCTTTGCTTGTAGACCTGAAGCCCATTTGTACTTGTTTTTGGATTTTTGGAGAGAGGCGTGTTCTTTAATGCTTGATTATTCTTTTTATCTCTATCTTTATTTTTATTTTATTTTTTATTATTTCATTATTAGTATCACTATTATTAGTATTTTGTTAGGTGTTTCAGTGCAGTTGTTTCTGGTCAGTGTTTGAGTGGTTTGGAGAGCATCTATGTTCTGGTCTTGATGTCGTGTTTGAGTGGTTTGGAGAGCATCTATGTTTTGTTGATGTGTGTCGACATGTTTAATGTATTGTTTTGTCTACCTGTATTCATTGTGTTGTGCCCGAGGACCCCCTCTAAAACGAGTTGATACAACTCAAGGGGCTATCCTCTAAAGAAATACAATTTCAATATATTTTCCACCGGTTGGTTCCCAGTGGGAACCGGTTCAGTTCTTTTTGGTTCTTTAGTCCATGAGCCAGAGCTCCAAAATTGGTGGGAAAAACTAGACCTATATTAAATTGTTTATACTTTATAGGATCAATACAAGTAAATTAATACATGATAACCCTTCCACAGTAGTAGCTTTTTCATATTTTCTAATATTTTTCATATTTTCCTACATAATGCCTCATTTGCATATTGAAAAATGTAAAATTTGTAATACAATAAATCATTGTGTTCATGTAAGTACTCAATTGGGGAAGTTTAATGGTGATAACAATCTAATATAGGTATGGTTTTGCCCACTCAATTCATAATTAACGTTCCAATTTTGGAGCTCTGGCTCATGGACTAAGAACCAGTTTGGAGCTCTGGCTCATGGACTAAGAACCACAAAGAACTGAACAGGTTCCCATTTGGAACCAACCGGTGGAAAATAACTGAACCGGTTCCCGTTGGGAACCAACCGGTGGAAAAGAGGCCCCACTATTACGACCCTTAGTGTCTTAGGGGCAAAGACCCGGAACATATTGTAAATGAGAAGCAGCAGCTTAATTGTGCAAAAAGATAATTTATTAACAAAAGTGAGTAATTAAAAGGTCACATGAATGAATTAAATAAAAATGTTCAAGAATGCAAAACCCAAATCAGGCTATCAAGCAACAGAAGGATAAGCTACAACTAAACCAAAAGCAATCCTTTCCGAAGGGATCTTTAACTTATAATAATATAATAATGTCCGTGCACGTGTGTGTGTGTGTGTGTGTGTGTGTGTGTGTGTGTGTGTGTGTGTGTGTGTGTGCGTGTGCGTGTGCGTGCGTGCGTGCGTGCGTGCGTGCGTGCGCATGTGCATGTGCATGTGCATGTGTGTGTGTTGCAGCTACAAGTGGACCATCCCAGTGAAGTGGCACTCGGTGACCAGTGACAAAAACATGTCTGTTATGTTCAACAAGAGCTTTGATGGTACTATACGCTATTCTGACGCAGTGTTGTTTTTGGCAGCAAATTTAGATTTTAGTTTTAGTCATAGTCTCTTGAATAGTTTAGTTTTAGTCACATTTTAGTCACCTGGAATGTCTTAGTGTTAGTCTAGTTTTAGTCGACTAAATATCATAAGATTTTAGTCGACTAAAATGTATTTTGGCGGGCCTTGATGCCGTCGTAATGACTGTTTTTACATTCGCTGAAAACTAGTCCACTAGTCCCTTCCTAACTTTAGTCTTGACGAAATCGTCAGTATATTTAGTCTTAGTTTTTAGTCATCATAACTGAGTTTTTATTTAGTTTCCATTTAGTTTTAATCAGTGGAAAAGGGTAGTCGACGAACATTTTTCGTCTTAGTTTTAGTCGACGAAATCAACACAATCGACGTATGTATTTTTTCAGCGCTGGTGGTTCCAGACTACTCCGCCACCACCGACGGCCTGTTGAAGATCAACAACGACCACATTGGATTCTACAGAGTCACCACCGACCAGGCCTCCTGGAGCGCCATCAGCCAGCAGCTCATCAACAACCACATGGTAATGACACTGAAACCTATACGCACATTTCTGAATCCATCCAACCATACATCCATCTTCAACCGCTTATCCGTAGTCGGGTCACGGGGGCAACAGCCCCACCAGAGTGCTCTAGACTTCCCTCTTCAGAGTAGTCTCGTGTAGCCAGGCAACTATTCAACAATGCGAGACTATCTCCAGAGCAACATTAGTGACTTCCTCCTGGGGGATCCCGAGATGTTCCAAGGCCAGTGAGTCGATGTGTTTCCTCCATCTGGTCCTTGGTCTGCCCCAGGGTCTCCTCCCAGTGGAGATATAATCCATCTGGTCCTTGGTCTGCCCCGGGGTCTCCTCCCAGTGGAGATATAATCCATCTGGTCCTTGGTCTGCCCCGGGGTCTCCTCCCAGTGGAGATATAATCCATCTGGTCCTTGGTCTGCCCCGGGGTCTCCTCCCAGTGAAGATATAATCCATCTGGTCCTTGGTCTGCCCCGGGGTCTCCTCCCAGTGGAGATATAATCCATCTGGTCCTTGGTCTGCCCCGGGGTCTCCTCCCAGTGAAGATATAATCCATCTGGTCCTTGGTCTGCCCCGGGGTCTCCTCCCAGTGGAGATATAATCCATCTGGTCCTTGGTCTGCCCCGGGGTCTCCTCCCAGTGGAGATATAATCCATCTGGTCCTTGGTCTGCCCCGGGGTCTCCTCCCAGTGGGACGTGATCCTTGGTCTGCCCCCGGGGTCTCCTCCCAGTGGGACGTGCCTCGAGGACCTCCCTAGGGAGACGCCCAAGAGGCATCCTAACCAGATGCCCGAACAACCTAAACTGGCTCCTTTCCAGGCGAAGGAGCAGCGACTCTACTCCGAGTCTCTCCCGCGTGACTGAACTTCTCACCCTATCACTCCAACCACCCGTCGAAGAAAACTCATTTCGACTGCTTGTATTCGTGACCTTATTTCCAAAAATTACACCATTGCTGAAATTACGCCATTTCCGAAGTTACGTCATGTTTGTTTTAGCTGATATAAATACTGCCCTCGCTGACGGGTAGCTCAGTCGGTAGAGCGCTGAGCTACCGACTGAGCTACCCGGTCAGCGAGGGCAGTAGGCTATTTATATCAGCCAAATGATGCCTTATGTTGTCATTTAAGCAAACATTAACGTCCATAGACTTGGCTGGCAAAAAATGACATAACTACCCTAAACGTGTGACTCCATGACACTGCATGTGTTACTCATCCCTCATTTGATCTTCCAGGAGTTTGACGCAGCTGATCGAACCAGTTTCATTGATGACGCGTTCGCTCTAGCCAGGTAAGACCATTCCACGCACGCACGCACGCACGCACACGCACACACACACAGACCATTATTTGTGTAGTCTCTGATTCTTCTTCTTATTTGCATCTCAGACTTCTTGTAAGGTTTGCATTTTGGACTTTCTGTTGACTGCATTGGCCTTTTGGGCATTTGTACTTTTGAACAGTTTGCGTTTTAATTCTGAAGAGTTTGCTTTTGGGACTTCCTGATTGTTGCTGTTTGCATTACCACTCTTTAACCCTAACCCATTACCACTCTTTAACCCTAACCCATTACCACTCTTTAACCCTAACCCATTACCACTCTTTAACCCTAACCCATTACCACTCTTTAACCCTGACCCATTACCACTCTTTAACCCTCTAACCCATTACCACTCTTTAACCCTAACCCATTACCACTCTTTAACCCTCTAACCCATTACCACTCTTTAACCCTAACCCATTACCTCTCTTTAACCCTCTAACCCATTACCACTCTTTAACCCTAACCCATTACCACTCTTTAACCCTGACCCATTACCACTCTTTAACCCTGACCCATTACCACTCTTTAACCCTAACCCATTACCACTCTTTAACCCTCTAACCCATTACCACTCTTTAACCCTAACCCATTACCACTCTTTAACCCTAACCCATTACCACTCTTTAACCCTAACCCATTACCACTCTTTAACCCTCTAACCCATTACCACTCTTTAACCCTAACCCATTACCACTCTTTAACCCTAACCCATTACCACTCTTTAACCCTAACCCATTACCACTCTTTAACCCTCTAACCCATTACCACTCTTTAACCCTAACCCATTACCACTCTTTAACCCTAACCCATTACCACTCTTTAACCCTCTAACCCATTACCACTCTTTAACCCTAACCCATTACCACTCTTTAACCCTGACCCATTACCACTCTTTAACCCTGACCCATTACCACTCTTTAACCCTCTAACCCATTACCACTCTTTAACCCTAACCCATTACCACTCTTTAACCCTAACCCATTACCACTCTTTAACCCTGACCCATTACCACTCTTTAACCCTGACCCTAACCACTCTTTAACCCTAACCCATTACCACTCTTTAACCCTAACCCATTACCACTCTTTAACCCTGACCCATTACCACTCTTTAACCCTAACCCATTACCACTCTTTAACCCTCTAACCCATTACCACTCTTTAACCCTAACCCATTACCACTCTTTAACCCTAACCCATTACCACTCTTTAACCCTAACCCATTACCACTCTTTAACCCTAACCCATTACCACTCTTTAACCCTGACCCATTACCACTCTTTAACCCTAACCCATTACCACTCTTTAACCCTGACCCATTACCACTCTTTAACCCTCTAACCCATTACCACTCTTTAACCCTGACCCTAACCACTCTTTAACCCTCTAACCCATTACCACTCTTTAACCCTGACCCTAACCACTCTTTAACCCTAACCCATTACCACTCTTTAACCCTGACCCTAACCACTCTTTAACCCTAACCCATTACCACTCTTTAACCCTAACCCATTACCACTCTTTAACCCTAACCCATTACCACTCTTTAACCCTAACCCATTACCACTCTTTAACCCTAACCCATTACCACTCTTTAACCCTCTAACCCATTACCACTCTTTAACCCTGACCCATTACCACTCTTTAACCCTAACCCATTACCACTCTTTAACCCTCTAACCCATTACCTCTTTAACCCTAACCCATTACCACTCTTTAACCCTGACCCATTACCACTCTTTAACCCTGACCCATTACCACTCTTTAACCCTAACCCATTACCACTCTTTAACCCTAACCCTAACCACTCTTTAACCCTCTAACCCATTACCACTCTTTAACCCTGACCCATTACCACTCTTTAACCCTAACCCTAACCACTCTTTAACCCTGACCCATTACCTCTTTAACCCTGACCCATTACCACTCTTTAACCCTGACCCTAACCACTCTTTAACCCTCTAACCCATTACCACTCTTTAACCCTGACCCATTACCACTCTTTAACCCTAACCCATTACCACTCTTTAACCCTGACCCTAACCACTCTTTAACCCTAACCCATTACCACTCTTTAACCCTAACCCATTACCACTCTTTAACCCTGACCCTAACCACTCTTTAACCCTAACCCATTACCACTCTTTAACCCTAACCCATTACCACTCTTTAACCCTGACCCATTACCACTCTTTAACCCTAACCCTAACCACTCTTTAACCCTAACCCATTACCACTCTTTAACCCTAACCCATTACCACTCTTTAACCCTGACCCATTACCACTCTTTAACCCTAACCCATTACCACTCTTTAACCCTCTAACCCATTACCACTCTTTAACCCTCTAACCCATTACCACTCTTTAACCCTAACCCATTACCACTCTTTAACCCTAACCCATTACCACTCTTTAACCCTAACCCATTACCACTCTTTAACCCTAACCCATTACCACTCTTTAACCCTAACCCATTACCACTCTTTAACCCTAACCCATTACCACTCTTTAACCCTAACCCATTACCACTCTTTAACCCTAACCCATTACCACTCTTTAACCCTGACCCATTACCACTCTTTAACCCTAACCCATTACCACTCTTTAACCCTAACCCATTACCACTCTTTAACCCTAACCCATTACCACTCTTTAACCCTAACCCATTACCACTCTTTAACCCTAACCCATTACCACTCTTTAACCCTAACCCATTACCACTCTTTAACCCTAACCCATTACCACTCTTTAACCCTCTAACCCATTACCACTCTTTAACCCTAACCCATTACCACTCTTTAACCCTGACCCATTACCACTCTTTAACCCTCTAACCCATTACCACTCTTTAACCCTGACCCTAACCACTCTTTAACCCTCTAACCCATTACCACTCTTTAACCCTGACCCTAACCACTCTTTAACCCTAACCCATTACCACTCTTTAACCCTGACCCTAACCACTCTTTAACCCTAACCCATTACCACTCTTTAACCCTAACCCATTACCACTCTTTAACCCTAACCCATTACCACTCTTTAACCCTAACCCATTACCACTCTTTAACCCTGACCCTAACCACTCTTTAACCCTCTAACCCATTACCACTCTTTAACCCTGACCCTAACCACTCTTTAACCCTAACCCATTACCACTCTTTAACCCTGACCCTAACCACTCTTTAACCCTCTAACCCATTACCACTCTTTAACCCTAACCCATTACCACTCTTTAACCCTCTAACCCATTACCACTCTTTAACCCTGACCCATTACCACTCTTTAACCCTAACCCATTACCACTCTTTAACCCTCTAACCCATTACCTCTTTAACCCTAACCCATTACCACTCTTTAACCCTGACCCATTACCACTCTTTAACCCTAACCCATTACCACTCTTTAACCCTAACCCATTACCACTCTTTAACCCTAACCCTAACCACTCTTTAACCCTCTAACCCATTACCACTCTTTAACCCTGACCCATTACCACTCTTTAACCCTAACCCTAACCACTCTTTAACCCTGACCCATTACCTCTTTAACCCTGACCCATTACCACTCTTTAACCCTGACCCTAACCACTCTTTAACCCTCTAACCCATTACCACTCTTTAACCCTGACCCATTACCACTCTTTAACCCTAACCCATTACCACTCTTTAACCCTGACCCTAACCACTCTTTAACCCTAACCCATTACCACTCTTTAACCCTAACCCATTACCACTCTTTAACCCTGACCCTAACCACTCTTTAACCCTCTAACCCATTACCACTCTTTAACCCTCTAACCCATTACCACTCTTTAACCCTAACCCATTACCACTCTTTAACCCTAACCCATTACCACTCTTTAACCCTCTAACCCATTACCACTCTTTAACCCTCTAACCCATTACCACTCTTTAACCCTAACCCATTACCACTCTTTAACCCTAACCCATTACCACTCTTTAACCCTCTAACCCATTACCACTCTTTAACCCTGACCCATTACCACTCTTTAACCCTAACCCATTACCACTCTTTAACCCTAACCCATTACCACTCTTTAACCCTAACCCATTACCACTCTTTAACCCTAACCCATTACCACTCTTTAACCCTAACCCATTACCTCTCTTTAACCCTAACCCATTACCACTCTTTAACCCTGACCCATTACCACTCTTTAACCCTAACCCATTACCACTCTTTAACCCTGACCCATTACCACTCTTTAACCCTGACCCATTACCACTCTTTAACCCTAACCCATTACCACTCTTTAACCCTGACCCTAACCACTCTTTAACCCTGACCCATTACCACTCTTTAACCCTAACCCATTACCACTCTTTAACCCTAACCCATTACCACTCTTTAACCCTGACCCTAACCACTCTTTAACCCTAACCCATTACCACTCTTTAACCCTAACCCTAACCACTCTTTAACCCTGACCCATTACCTCTTTAACCCTAACCCATTACCACTCTTTAACCCTAACCATAACCACTCTTTAACCCTAACCCATTACCACTCTTTAACCCTAACCCATTAACCACTCTGTTGTTGTAAAGCTTTACTTTAGTTTGAATCAATAAACAAGTTCATTTGAACTTTCCTGCCTGTGGAATCTTCTGCCTACCGTGACCCTATATCTTTAACCCATTCAGGGCGGGAACCCCTTTTGTTGTTTTAAGCATTATGTTGTACTTTAGCTGTTGAAAAATAGCAGATCTACAAGCTCGTAGCGCGCCACCGAGTAGCGCGCTACGAGCTTGTAAGTCTGCTATTTTTGAAAAATCGTTAAAATATGGCGCAAATCTTTGAATATATATTCTTTCAGAGCAAACATTTTTAACTCAAATCTTTGCTTCTGAGGGGTCCCTGGAACAACATATTTTCAGATGGGGGTCGGCGGCCAATTACATATAATTTGTAGGGTCCTTGACATGAAATATTGAGCACCACTGATACAGAAACATGAGGTTTTTCAGAAAACTGTCAGGATTTAGAAGACATTTTGTAGAATCATTCCCAGGTCAAAATGGTTAATGTTTAATGTGCATCTTTGCAGGGCAGACGTGGTGGACTACGGGACGGCGTTGGACCTGACTCGCTACATGGCCAACGAGACCGAGTACATCGCCTGGAGTCGCCTCAGCTCCTCCATCTCATACGTGAAGGAGATGCTCTCAGACACGCCCCTCTACCCCAAGTTCCAGGTCAGACCATACACGCCACGCCCCTCTACCCCAAGTTCCAGGTCAGACCATACATGCCACGCCCCTCTACCCCAAGTTCCAGGTCAGATCATACGACACGCCCCTCTACCCCAAGTTCCAGGTCAGACCATACGACACGCCCCTCTACCCCACGTTCCAGGTCAGATCATACACGCCCCTCTACCCCAAGTTCCAGGTCAGATCATACGACACGCCCCTCTACCCCAAGTTCCAGGTCAGATCATACACGCCCCTCTACCCCAAGTTCCAGGTCAGATCATACGACACGCCCCTCTACCCCAAGTTCCAGGTCAGACCATACGACACGCCCCTCTACCCCAAGTTCCAGGTCAGACCATACATGCCCCTCTAAACCCCAAGTTCCAGGTCAGATCATACGACACGCCCCTCTACCCCAAGTTCCAGGTCAGATCATACGACACGCCCCTCTACCCCAAGTTCCAGGTCAGACCATACGACACGCCCCTCTACCCCAAGTTCCAGGTCAGACCATACGACACGCCCCTCTACCCCACGTTCCAGGTCAGATCAGACACGCCCCTCTACCCCAAGTTCCAGGTCAGATCATACAGGCCACGCCCCTCTACCCCAAGTTCCAGGTCAGATCATACGACACCTCCCTCTACCCCAAGTTCCAGGTCAGACATACGTAGATAAATCGATATAAATCCTTACACTTGTATCATTTTTGCACAGACGTCAGTCTATCTGATAGTTGATGTCATGGCATATGAGAGTGATTCACCACATATATGTACCTGTAGGTCTACTGGGTTAAGCAGATCAAAGCCAAAATTCATAAAGTTGGTGGAATAGCTTATTGCAGGAGAAAGGCTGTCGTTTTTATTATCTCTGGAAAAACAAAAATCAATCTGAGATTGAAGGTTAACCACTGCTATCGTGTTGCATGTGAAACTGGTGTGAAACTGGTGTGACACTGGTGTGAAAGTGGTTCTCATGTCACTGTTTGCTGGTGTATATAGACGCTGTTTCGAGGGTATGTGAGCGACATCTCTGAGAGACTGGGATGGAACGATACAGGATCCCAGACAGAGAGGTGAGAAAACACATGAACATGAGCAACCCTAGTAACCCTACTATGACCCTAGCAACAACCCTAGTAACCCTACTAAGACCCTAGCAACAACCCTAGTAACCCTACTAAGACCCTAGCAACAACCCTAGTAACCCTACTAAGACCCTAGGAACAACCCTAGTAACCCTACTAAGACCCTAGCAACAACCCTAGTAACCCTACTAAGACCCTAGCAACAACCCTAGTAACCCTAATAAGACCCTAGCAACAACCCTAGTAACCCTACTAAGACCCTAGCAACAACCCTAGTAACCCTACTAGGACCCTAGCAACAACCCTAGTAACCCTACTAAGACCCTAGCAACAACCCTAGTTTATGTTTATGTTTATGTTTATGTTTATTACGGATCCCCATTAGTCCTCACTACAGTGAGGACTACTCTTCCTGGGGTCCGAACACTCATACAATCAATTTAAAACGTAATACAAAGTATTTTTTCATTACATAGTTAAAAACAAAACAAAAGAAAAACAATTGAAGCTTTCTGTCTTCATCAAAACCAGAAAATACACCACACTACAACAAATCTATACAACAACTTTACAAACATTGTATATCCCATCAACCGAATCAAACACTCACCAATCTAACCAAACACTATTTCTTTCCTAATCACTGCTGCCTTCAATTTCTTTTTAAAGCTTGATTTATTCTCTATATTAATAATATGAGGCGGGAGCTCATTCCAATGTGCTCCTGCTCTATACATTACTGTTCTCTTAAGTGCATTTGTTCTAGGTATCAAAGGTGGAGTAAAGTGACGACCAACAGCCTGTCTGGTGGCATAGCTATGTCTAGTATTGGTGGGTTGTATCTGTAGAAACAACTGTGTAGGTTTACCAGAATGATATATATTAAACAGAAATGTCACAAGGCTACAAGCCAACCTTTGATCCACTCTCATCCATGACAGGGCAGCATGCATCCACTCAACACTAGTTCTCCCAGAACAGTGCAGAGCGAGGCGTGCTGCCCTGTTCTGAGTGAGCTGAAGTTTTTCCAAATCCTTTTTTGAAGCACTAGACCAAATTGTTGGGCAGTAATCAAGACTGGACAAAACTAGTGATTGTAATACAAGTTTAACAGTTGAACTAGTCAACAGATGTGCTCCTCTTCTTATCATTGAAATGTTTCTACTCATTTTAGATACCATTTTACTAATTTGCATCGACCACGAAAGAGTTTCATCAATAATCACGCCCAACAACTTGGCCTCTTTAACCTGTTCAATAGCAGTACCTTGTAAAACCAGACTCAGTTCAGGATTAGATCTCAGCATATGTCTAGAACCCAGCATAATACTCTTTGTTTTTAAAACATTCAGTTTTAGCCTATTTTCAATGACCCAGTTAGAAACCAGCATTAACTCCTCTTGTAACAGCATATTAACAGAAACAGAATTTTCATTTGATACATACATTGTAGTGTCATCTGCATAGATTTCCATACATGCACTTTTTAGTACATGTGGTAAATCATTAACAAAGATTGAGTAAAGCAATGGACCTAGGCAACTTCCCTGGGGGACGCCACATTGAGGAGTCACAATCTCTGACAATGTACCATTAAACACTACACATTGTTGCCTGTTGACCAAATAACTTTTCATTAATTCAATAGCACTTTCTTTAAAATGATATGCCGATAACTTCCTGAGCAGCAACTCATGATCTATCACATCGAATGCCGCACTAAAGTCCAAAAGCACAGCACCCACCATTGACTTCTTGTCAATATTTTTAAGCCAGTTGTCAGTTAGCGCTGTGAGTGCTGTGCCTGTTGAATATCCAACCTTATATGCATGCTGACACTCAGAGTTAATGCTGTATTCTTCAAAATAACCTTGAATTTGTTGATATATAACTTTCTCCATCACTTTACTGAGCACTGGTAAAATACTCACGGGCCTACTATTTTGACCACTGAACGGTTCCCCACTGATTTTTGGCAGTGGAGTAACCTTTGCAATTTTCCATAGCTGTGGGAAAACACCATTTTCAAGACACAAATTAAAGATATGGCATATAGGTTTTACAATACACTCTACAGACAACTGCAGTAACCTACCATCTAAATGATCAACTCCACATGGCTTATCACTTTTAATTGAAAATAAAAGCTTTTCTACCTCTTCTACTCCTATCTTCTTGAATTCAAAAGTACACACCTTGTCCTTCATAATCTTGTTTTTTATAATTGAATCAGAAATAATGCCACTCGCTGGTAGCATCTGATCTCGAATTGTATTTACTTTACTAATGAAGAAATTATTAAAGTAATTTGCTATGTCAACTGGTTTAGTGATGAACTTACCCTCTACCTCTATAAATGAAGGCACTTTGCCCATTGTATCCCTACCCACAGCTTCATTAAATGTTTTCCACAGCTTTTTACTGTCATATTTACATTCCTCAAATTTGCTTTGATAGTGTCGTTTCTTCTTCTGTCTATTCATTTTAGTAATTTTATTCCGAAGTGCTCTATATTTTTGCCAGGTATCAGGGCAGCCAGCTTCAACCGCAGATTGTTTAAGTAAATCTCTCTCTTTTATATATCTTTTTAACTCATCATCTATCCAGGGGGCTTTGATCTTCCTGACAGTACGTTTTTTAATTGGGGCATGTTCATCACAAATATTTGAGAATAATGTTGTAAATATTATTAATGCAGCCTCTGTATTCTTACAATCAAGAACCAAATTCCAGTTCACATTTTTCAAACCGTTAAGAAAATTAGCCTCAGAAAATGTCTTATACATTCTTTTATGAATGATCTTAGGCCCACTTTTGGGCACCTTCGCTTTCCAAGTTGTTGCAATTATGTTATGGTCACTAAACCCCACTTGGACAGAAATGGCTTTAGAGCATTTTTCTGGGGCATTTGTAAAAAAATGATCTATACATGAGGACGAACGTGTACCATCTCTATTAACATGGATTCTTGTAGGCTGATTCACAATCTGAGACAAATTGTATACCATGGCTGCATCACTCAACTTTCTTTTCAAAGAACAGTTACTCGAAAACCAATCTACATTCATATCGGCTGCAAATAATATATCATAATCAAAATCAGTCGCATTTTGTAACATTGTGCAAATATTATTCAAATAATCTATACCAGAACTAGGTGGCCTATAGCAACAGCATGTTAAAATGGGCTTCATATGTGGTAAATGTACTTGTATCCATAGAGCTTCCACACCATCTATACCTAGGTCTTTTCTAATTTTTGCAGGGATATGATCCTGAATGTAAAATGCTGTCCCTCCTCCATTTTCATCTCTATCTAATCTAATTATGTTGTATCCTTGAACCGCCAACTCAGAATCCTGTATTTTTTCATCTAAGTGTGTTTCTGTGATTGCCATTACATGAATATTATTTTCGTTCAGAATAGAGCACAGTTCAGTAACCTTATTTCTTAGACTACATATATTTAAATGTGCAAACCGTAATCCTTTTTTTGGTAATTTAATAGACATTAATAAAAACATGTATAATAGGCCTCTCCTAAAAGGCCTCTCCATAGGCCTCTCCTAAAAGAGCCAGGGGGTCACCTTTGAGTCCCTGTAGAGTTGTCCATTTATATACAGCCTATCGACTGACAATGCCACTTTACAATCCGGGGCCCAGTTTTCTCTCATTATTGGTCGCAGTATTTTCCTTCTGTTATTGATCTCTGCTGGAAAGTGTTCATTTAGCCAAAGAGAGCTCCCTTGCAGTTTCTTACCTCGGCTCTTCACCAATTCTTTCTGTTTGTAATGTTCAAAACGAGCTATTATTGGACGTGCTTTTCCATCCACAGGTCTGCCCATTCTGTGAACCCTAGAGAAGGTTATGTCTCTCACCACCTCAGGGGACATTTCAAGGTTGTTGGTCATAAAGTGTCTTACAGTTTCTTCAGGGTTGGCAGCGGCATTATCCTCTGCGATGCCAGCGAATATAAGATTATCTCTCATCGATCTGCACTGCATATCCAATAATGTCTCTTTCATTCTCTTGTTATCCACGGTGTTAGAGATTACAGATTGTTGTACCTTTTCTACCACACCTTTAAGGAAGGCATTTTCCTCTCTCAGGTCATCAATCTGCTTTTGACTGAACTCCAAGCTGGTTCTCAGCTCACGGAGGTCATGTTGTAATTCGTCCAGCATATCCAACTTGCTCAGTCTGGCATTGATTGATTCAAACACTGATGCATCCACCTCCATGACACCACCCGACTCACTCACACTCTCCGGCCAAGATTGTTGGGATCGGAGTTGTTTCTTTGGCACAGGTTTATCAGAAACCTTTTCAGCTGCCCCTTTGTCACCACCTTTAGGCATCCCACAGCAGGTTGGAGGGTTTGCACAGTGTAGACCTCAGATAGGCCCTGGCTTCAGCAGGAGAGTCCTCAGGTAGGCCTCAAACAGAATCCACCAAAAATCACCTCAAACAGTTGTCGATCCACAGCCACTTGTTGCCTTAGTCCACTTGACTGCTAATATCAATATATTAAAATATATATTGAATAAAAATCTTTAAAAACAGTAGAAATATCTTTAAAAGTTAGCAGGAGCAGCAACAGAGCATCTCTCTGTGCAGCAAACAGGAAACAGGAAGTTTCAGGAAGGTGACCACCAAACTAGTTACCTAGTAACCCTACTAAGACCCTAGCAACAACCCTACAACCCTAGTAACCCTACTAAGACCCTAGCAACAACCCTAGTAACCCTACTAAGACCCTAGCAACAACCCTACAACCCTAGTAACCCTAAGACCCTAGCAACAACCCTAGTAACCCTACTAAGACCCTAGCAACAACCCTACAACCCTAGTAACCCTACTAGGACCCTAGCAACAACCCTAGTAACCCTACTAAGACCCTATCAACAACCCTACAACCCTAGTAACCCTACTAAGACCCTAGCAACAACCCTAGTAACCCTACTAAGACCCTAGCAACAACCCTACAACCCTAGTAACCCTACTAGGACCCTAGCAACAACCCTACAACCCTAGTAACCCTACTAGGACCCTAGCAACAACCCTACAACCCTAGTAACGTTCATCCTCTAACTCGCACTACACCACATCACAGCTTTTCTTGGGACTGTTCTTTCAGGTTGACTACAAAACAATGACTACAACATGACGTAATGATATCATCCTGATGACTACAAAACAATGACTACAACATGACGTAACGATATCATTCTGATGACTACAAAACAATGACTACAACATGACGTAATGATATCATCCTGATGACTACAAAACAATGACTACAACATGACGTAACGATATCATTCTGATGACTACAAGAGAGAGAGGAGTGTGTGTGTGTGTGTGTACGTGTGTGCGTGTCTGCATCAATTTAACGAAGGTGCAGACGATCAGAAATCAGCAGAGAGAGACCGACGTTTGCGCTACTCTATGCTGAATCGAAGTGGACTCGGCCCCGGACTTTTCTTTTCTCCCTGGAAATAAAATGGTCTGGGTTTCCGAGGCTACTCTAGCAATGACTATACTGACCCGTCACAATATTACCGAACAAACACCGCTTAGCGATGATTACTGTCCCGATATAGAGCTATTTGACACTAAAGGTCATAGTCTGGATTTTCGGTGGTGAGGTGCCCACCGAACTACAACATGACGTCACTGAGCCGCGGTGAAGAGCAAACCACCACCACCGCCCCCAGCCCTTCTCTCTGTTTTTACTCACCACCGCTCCACGTTTTTACAGCTCCGGTGGTCACCTCACCACCGGAAATCCAGACTATGAATGAGCCTTTACTGTAACCAAATAAATATCACGTTTAACATTTAATGTGACTGATGGATGTGTGTGTGCGTGCGTGCGTGCGTGCGTGTGTGCGTGTACCAGGCTACTGAGGGAGACGGTGCTGGGCCTCTCCTGTGGAATGGGAGACACAGACGCCCTGAACGAGGCGTCTCGCGTCTTCGACCAGTGGATCAGTGGAAGTCTGAGGTATTGCTGCTGTACAATTTACATTGTAAAATTATTGTTAATTTAACTTTATTAAATTTGGTTCCATTTGTACACTCTCAGAGTTACAGAACGATAAGGGTCCATTTGGTTACTAACTATCATTTAGCTGCTGGGGACCCCCTGGAACTCCCTCAAGGACCCCTGGGGGTCCCGGACTCCTCTAAATGTTGCTGTACTTTGTTGTGTCTTCTTCCTGCAGCAGTGTGGAGGTCAACCTGTTGTCTTATCGTTGTGTCTCCCTGCAGCAGTGTGGAGGTCAACCTGTTGTCTTATCGTTGTGTCTCCCTGCAGCAGTGTGGAGGTCAACCTGTTGTCTTATCGTTGTGTCTCCCTGCAGCAGTGTGGAGGTCAACCTGTTGTCTTATCGTTGTGTCTCCCTGCAGCAGTGTGGAGGTCAACCTGTTGTCTTATCGTTGTGTCTCCTTCGTGCAGCAGTGTGGAGGTCAACCTGTTGTCTTATCGTTGTGTCTCCCTGCAGCAGTGTGGCGGTCAACCTGTTGTCTTATCGTTGTGTCTCCCTGCAGCAGTGTGGAGGTCAACCTGTTGTCTTATCGTTGTGTCTCCTCCATGCAGCAGTGTGGCGGTCAACCTGTTGTCTTATCGTTGTGTCTCCCTGCAGCAGTGTGGCGGTCAACCTGTTGTCTTATCGTTGTGTCTCCTCCCTGCAGCAGTGTGGCGGTCAACCTGTTGTCTTATCGTTGTGTCTCCTCCCTGCAGCAGTGTGGAGGTCAACCTGTTGTCTTATCGTTGTGTCTCCCTGCAGCAGTGTGGCGGTCAACCTGTTGTCTTATCGTTGTGTCTCCTCCCTGCAGCAGTGTGGCGGTCAACCTGTTGTCTTATCGTTGTGTCTCCTCCCTGCAGCAGTGTGGCGGTCAACCTGTTGTCTTATCGTTGTGTCTCCCTGCAGCAGTGTGGAGGTCAACCTGTTGTCTTATCGTTGTGTCTCCTTCCTGCAGTAGTGTGGCGGTCAACCTGTTGTCTTATCGTTGTGTCTCCTCCCTGCAGCAGTGTGGAGGTCAACCTGTTGTCTTATCGTTGTGTCTCCTCCCTGCAGCAGTGTGGAGGTCAACCTGTTGTCTTATCGTTGTGTCTCCCTGCAGCAGTGTGGAGGTCAACCTGTTGTCTTATCGTTGTGTCTCCTTCCTGCAGCAGTGTGGAGGTCAACCTGTTGTCTTATCGTTGTGTCTCCTCCCTGCAGCAGTGTGGAGGTCAACCTGTTGTCTTATCGTTGTGTCTCCCTGCAGCAGTGTGGCGGTCAACCTGTTGTCTTATCGTTGTGTCTCCTTCGTACAGCAGTGTGGAGGTCAACCTGTTGTCTTATCGTTGTGTCTTCTCCCTGCAGCAGTGTGGCGGTCAACCTGTTGTCTTATCGTTGTGTCTCCTCCCTGCAGCAGTGTGGCGGTCAACCTGTTGTCTTATCGTTGTGTCTCCTTCCTGCAGCAGTGTGGCGGTCAACCTGTTGTCTTATCGTTGTGTCTTCTCCCTGCAGCAGTGTGGAGGTCAACCTGTTGTCTTATCGTTGTGTCTCCTCCCTGCAGCAGTGTGGCGGTCAACCTGTTGTCTTATCGTTGTGTCTCCTTCCTGCAGCAGTGTGGCGGTCAACCTGTTGTCTTATCGTTGTGTCTTCTTCCTGCAGCAGTGTGGAGGTCAACCTGTTGTCTTATCGTTGTGTCTCCCTGCAGCAGTGTGGAGGTCAACCTGTTGTCTTATCGTTGTGTCTCCTCCCTGCAGCAGTGTGGAGGTCAACCTGTTGTCTTATCGTTGTGTCTCCTCCCTGCAGCAGTGTGGAGGTCAACCTGTTGTCTTATCGTTGTGTCTTCTTCCTGCAGCAGTGTGGAGGTCAACCTGTTGTCTTATCGTTGTGTCTCCTTCCTGCAGCAGTGTGGCGGTCAACCTGTTGTCTTATCGTTGTGTCTCCCTGCAGCAGTGTGGAGGTCAACCTGTTGTCTTATCGTTGTGTCTCCTCCCTGCAGCAGTGTGGAGGTCAACCTGTTGTCTTATCGTTGTGTCTCCTCCCTGCAGCAGTGTGGAGGTCAACCTGTTGTCTTATCGTTGTGTCTCCCTGCAGCAGTGTGGAGGTCAACCTGTTGTCTTATCGTTGTGTCTCCCTGCAGCAGTGTGGAGGTCAACCTGTTGTCTTATCGTTGTGTCTCCTCCCTGCAGCAGTGTGGAGGTCAACCTGTTGTCTTATCGTTGTGTCTCCCTGCAGCAGTGTGGCGGTCAACCTGTTGTCTTATCGTTGTGTCTCCTCCCTGCAGCAGTGTGGAGGTCAACCTGTTGTCTTATCGTTGTGTCTCCTTCCTGCAGCAGTGTGGAGGTCAACCTGTTGTCTTATCGTTGTGTCTCCTCCCTGCAGCAGTGTGGAGGTCAACCTGTTGTCTTATCGTTGTGTCTCCTCCCTGCAGCAGTGTGGAGGTCAACCTGTTGTCTTATCGTTGTGTCTCCTCCCTGCAGCAGTGTGGAGGTCAACCTGTTGTCTTATCGTTGTGTCTCCCTGCAGCAGTGTGGAGGTCAACCTGTTGTCTTATCGTTGTGTCTTCTCCGTGCAGCAGTGTGGAGGTCAACCTGTTGTCTTATCGTTGTGTCTCCTCCCTGCAGCAGTGTGGAGGTCAACCTGTTGTCTTATCGTTGTGTCTCCTCCCTGCAGCAGTGTGGAGGTCAACCTGTTGTCTTATCGTTGTGTCTTCTTCGTGCAGCAGTGTGGAGGTCAACCTGTTGTCTTATCGTTGTGTCTTCTTCGTGCAGCAGTGTGGAGGTCAACCTGTTGTCTTATCGTTGTGTCTCCCTGCAGCAGTGTGGAGGTCAACCTGTTGTCTTATCGTTGTGTCTCCTCCCTGCAGCAGTGTGGAGGTCAACCTGTTGTCTTATCGTTGTGTCTCCTTCCTGCAGCAGTGTGGAGGTCAACCTGTTGTCTTAACGTTGTGTCTCCTTCGTGCAGCAGTGTGGCGGTCAACCTGTTGTCTTATCGTTGTGTCTCCTTCCTGCAGCAGTGTGGAGGTCAACCTGTTGTCTTATCGTTGTGTCTCCTTCCTGCAGCAGTGTGGAGGTCAACCTGTTGTCTTATCGTTGTGTCTCCCTGCAGCAGTGTGGAGGTCAACCTGTTGTCTTATCGTTGTGTCTCCCTGCAGCAGTGTGGCGGTCAACCTGTTGTCTTATCGTTGTGTCTCCTCCCTGCAGCAGTGTGGAGGTCAACCTGTTGTCTTATCGTTGTGTCTCCTCCCTGCAGCAGTGTGGAGGTCAACCTGTTGTCTTATCGTTGTGTCTCCTCCCTGCAGCAGTGTGGAGGTCAACCTGTTGTCTTATCGTTGTGTCTCCCTGCAGCAGTGTGGAGGTCAACCTGTTGTCTTATCGTTGTGTCTCCTTCGTACAGCAGTGTGGAGGTCAACCTGTTGTCTTATCGTTGTGTCTCCTTCGTGCAGCAGTGTGGAGGTCAACCTGTTGTCTTATCGTTGTGTCTCCCTGCAGCAGTGTGGAGGTCAACCTGTTGTCTTATCGTTGTGTCTCCTCCCTGCAGCAGTGTGGAGGTCAACCTGTTGTCTTATCGTTGTGTCTCCCTGCAGCAGTGTGGAGGTCAACCTGTTGTCTTATCGTTGTGTCTTCTTCCTGCAGCAGTGTGGCGGTCAACCTGTTGTCTTATCGTTGTGTCTCCTCCCTGCAGCAGTGTGGCGGTCAACCTGTTGTCTTATCGTTGTGTCTTCTTCCTGCAGCAGTGTGGAGGTCAACCTGTTGTCTTATCGTTGTGTCTCCTCCCTGCAGCAGTGTGGAGGTCAACCTGTTGTCTTATCGTTGTGTCTCCCTGCAGCAGTGTGGAGGTCAACCTGTTGTCTTATCGTTGTGTCTCCTTCGTGCAGCAGTGTGGCGGTCAACCTGTTGTCTTATCGTTGTGTCTTCGTGCAGCAGTGTGGAGGTCAACCTGTTGTCTTATCGTTGTGTCTCCTTCCTGCAGCAGTGTGGAGGTCAACCTGTTGTCTTATCGTTGTGTCTCCTCCCTGCAGCAGTGTGGCGGTCAACCTGTTGTCTTATCGTTGTGTCTCCCTGCAGCAGTGTGGAGGTCAACCTGTTGTCTTATCGTTGTGTCTCCGTGCAGCAGTGTGGAGGTCAACCTGTTGTCTTATCGTTGTGTCTCCCTGCAGCAGTGTGGCGGTCAACCTGTTGTCTTATCGTTGTGTCTCCTCCCTGCAGCAGTGTGGCGGTCAACCTGTTGTCTTATCGTTGTGTATCCTCCCTGCAGCAGTGTGGCGGTCAACCTGTTGTCTTATCGTTGTGTCTCCGTGCAGCAGTGTGGAGGTCAACCTGTTGTCTTATCGTTGTGTCTCCTCCGTGCAGCAGTGTGGAGACCTGTTGTCTTATCGTTGTGTCTCCTCCGTGCAGCAGTGTGGAGGTCAACCTGTTGTCTTATCGTTGTGTCTCCTTCGTGCAGCAGTGTGGAGGTCAACCTGTTGTCTTATCGTTGTGTCTCCTCCCTGCAGCAGTGTGGAGGTCAACCTGTTGTCTTATCGTTGTGTCTCCTCCGTGCAGCAGTGTGGAGGTCAACCTGTTGTCTTATCGTTGTGTCTCCGTGCAGCAGTGTGGAGGTCAACCTGTTGTCTTATCGTTGTGTCTCCTCCCTGCAGCAGTGTGGCGGTCAACCTGTTGTCTTATCGTTGTGTCTCCCTGCAGCAGTGTGGAGGTCAACCTGTTGTCTTATCGTTGTGTCTCCTCCCTGCAGCAGTGTGGAGGTCAACCTGTTGTCTTATCGTTGTGTCTCCGTGCAGCAGTGTGGAGGTCAACCTGTTGTCTTATCGTTGTGTCTCCTCCCTGCAGCAGTGTGGAGGTCAACCTGTTGTCTTATCGTTGTGTCTCCCTGCAGCAGTGTGGAGGTCAACCTGTTGTCTTATCGTTGTGTCTCCTCCCTGCAGCAGTGTGGAGGTCAACCTGTTGTCTTATCGTTGTGTCTTCTCCGTGCAGCAGTGTGGCGGTCAACCTGTTGTCTTATCGTTGTGTCTCCTCCCTGCAGCAGTGTGGAGGTCAACCTGTTGTCTTATCGTTGTGTCTCCCTGCAGCAGTGTGGAGGTCAACCTGTTGTCTTATCGTTGTGTCTCCCTGCAGCAGTGTGGCGGTCAACCTGTTGTCTTATCGTTGTGTCTCCTCCCTGCAGCAGTGTGGCGGTCAACCTGTTGTCTTATCGTTGTGTCTCCTTCCTGCAGCAGTGTGGTGGTCAACCTGTTGTCTTATCGTTGTGTCTCCTCCCTGCAGCAGTGTGGCGGTCAACCTGTTGTCTTATCGTTGTGTCTTCTCCCTGCAGCAGTGTGGCGGTCAACCTGTTGTCTTATCGTTGTGTCTCCCTGCAGCAGTGTGGAGGTCAACCTGTTGTCTTATCGTTGTGTCTTCTTCCTGCAGCAGTGTGGAGGTCAACCTGTTGTCTTATCATTGTGTCTCCTCCCTGCAGCAGTGTGGAGGTCAACCTGTTGTCTTATCGTTGTGTCTCCCTGCAGCAGTGTGGAGGTCAACCTGTTGTCTTATCGTTGTGTCTCCCTGCAGCAGTGTGGAGGTCAACCTGTTGTCTTATCGTTGTGTCTTCTTCCTGCAGCAGTGTGGAGGTCAACCTGTTGTCTTATCGTTGTGTCTTCTCCCTGCAGCAGTGTGGCGGTCAACCTGTTGTCTTATCGTTGTGTCTCCGTGCAGCAGTGTGGAGGTCAACCTGTTGTCTTATCGTTGTGTCTCCTTCCTGCAGCAGTGTGGAGGTCAACCTGTTGTCTTATCGTTGTGTCTCCTTCCTGCAGTAGTGTGGCGGTCAACCTGTTGTCTTATCGTTGTGTCTCCTCCCTGCAGCAGTGTGGAGGTCAACCTGTTGTCTTATCGTTGTGTCTCCCTGCAGCAGTGTGGAGGTCAACCTGTTGTCTTATCGTTGTGTCTCCTTCCTGCAGCAGTGTGGAGGTCAACCTGTTGTCTTATCGTTGTGTCTTCTTCCTGCAGCAGTGTGGCGGTCAACCTGTTGTCTTATCGTTGTGTCTCCTCCCTGCAGCAGTGTGGAGGTCAACCTGTTGTCTTATCGTTGTGTCTCCCTGCAGCAGTGTGGCGGTCAACCTGCGTCTCCTGGTCTATCGCTACGGCATGAAGAACTCGGGCAGCGAGGAGAAATGGAACGTCCTGTTTGAGCGCTACAAAGCGGCTACGCTGGCCCAGGAGAAGGACAAGCTGCTGCTGGGGCTGGCCTCTGTGGAGGACGTCCAGCTGCTCTACAAGTAAAACACCCACCGTTATTATTGTCCACTAAAACTATAATTATACAACAGGTCGTTTCGAGGAAGCAATCTGATTGGTTGAAACAGCCTTCTAGCCGTGGTTCAAACGAGCACCACTCCACACCTAATCAAAACAAAGAATTCAGCTGCTCTGTTCTCCAAGAGCGCTAGCAAACTCGGTGGCTAGGCTAGGTAGTTTCTTGGGACATTTGTGGTCGTAGTGACTACATCTGTCATTAAAAGAAATATGTTTTTTCAGCGATTTAATTAGTTTGAAGGGTAACTGTTGTATAATTGCAATATTACACGAGAGGGTGTGTTTTAACGTCATTATTGCCACTTCAGTGATGCTTGCGGAACTCGACTACGTCTCGTTCCTGACCGCATCACCGTCGTGGCAATAATCACGTTAAACCACACCCTCTCGTTCCTGACCGCATCACCGTCGTGGCAATAATCACGTTAAACCACACCCTCTCGTTCCTGACCGCATCACCGTCGTGGCAATAATCACGTTAAACCACACCCTCTCGTTCCTGACCGCATCACCGTCGTGGCAATAATCACGTTAAACCACACCCTCTCGTTCCTGACCGCATCACCGTCGTGGCAATAATCACGTTAAACCACACCCTCTCGTTCCTGACCGCATCACCGTCGTGGCAATAATCACGTTAAACCACACCCTCTCGTTCCTGACCGCATCACCGTCGTGGCAATAATCACGTTAAACCACACCCTCTCGTTCCTGACCGCATCACCGTCGTGGCAATAATCACGTTAAACCACACCCTCTCGTTCCTGACCGCATCACCGTCGTGGCAATAATCACGTTAAACCACACCCTCTCGTTCCTGACCGCATCACCGTCGTGGCAATAATCACGTTAAACCACACCCTCTCGTTCCTGACCGCATCACCGTCGTGGCAATAATCATGTTAAACCACACCCTCTCGTTCCTGACCGCATCACCGTCGTGGCAATAATCACGTTAAACCACACCCTCTCGTTCCTGACCGCATCACCGTCGTGGCAATAATCACGTTAAACCACACCCTCTCGTTCCTGACCGCATCACCGTCGTGGCAATAATCACGTTAAACCACACCCTCTCGTTCCTGACCGCATCACCGTCGTGGCAATAATCACGTTAAACCCTCTCGTGTAATATTGCTTAAAAGAAACCACCGCTGGTTATTGTTGTCCACTAAAACTATAAATGTTCGTCGACTACCTTTTTTTCCACTGACGAAAACCAAATGGAAACTAAAAGAAAACTATGGTTTTAATTGATTTAAACAGCAGCAGGTATCGTTTCTGTTCCGGGGGCATCGCGAGATGTGGCTGCCAGACAGGAAACGGTGGGCAGTCTCGCGATATTTGGCACGTTCAGAAACAATAGCACCCTTTTTGCTCTTTAGATACCTCTGTACAATCACATACATAACACATCGAAAAGCAACACAACAGACAATAATGCTTTACATGTCTTCTGTTATTTGCCAGAAGCGATTAGCCTACTTTAGAAAATATCTCAGTCATTCAGAAATAGTGTTCATGAGCTGGTCACTGAGCTCTCATTGACTCCAGTGCATTCTGCCGAACTTCCGGGTGCAATTTGGCTCCCATGGTGCGACGAATCTGCCGCCCTGGAATTGTGTGATAGCGAAAGTGACGTTGGTGACCATTTCATATACCTCAGGTTATAGTTCAAGGTGCATTCTGGGAAACGCAGTACTAACAGAGCTACCAGCAGTAGGCTACTGTACAAGTTTACACCCATGTGGATGTAAAGGTGTGCTCGTCCTGCTGCAGGTTGCTGGAGGCGTCTAAAGACGACAGCATCGTGAGGAGCCAGGACCTGTTCACCGTGGTGAACTACGTCTCCCAGAACCCCCTGGGGAAGGACATGGCCTGGGACTGGACCACGCTCAACTGGAACTACCTGGTGGACAGGTCTGATTGGTCCTTCATGGTCACATGGTTTTATGGAACTACCTGGTGGACAGGTCTGATTGGTCCTTCATGGTCACATGACGGGTCACATGGTTTTATGCACTGGCTCCCAAACATTTTCATGTCAAGGACCGCCAAATTGACACTAATTTGGGGACCGGCCCCCAGTTTGGGAACCACTGCTGTACTGTAGGCCAGGGGTTCTCAACCCGTGGGTCGCGACCCCTCGGGGGGTCGCCAAATTATTTTAGGGGGTCCCCAAATTATTTACAAAAAAAAAAAAAAAAAAAAACGATTTTTCAAAAATAGCAGACCTACAAGCTCGTAGCGCGCCACTCGGTGGCGCGCTATGAGCTTGTAGATCTGCTATTTTTAAATAGCTAAATTAAAACACCAAAAGGGGTTCCCGCCCAAAATGGTTTAAGGTTATTGTAGCAGTCAATTTATATTGGGGGTCCCGAGACGTTGCCAAAGCATTTTCGGGGGTCCCCGGCCAAAAACGTTGAGAACCCCTGCTGTAGGCTACAGTAGTGGGATTGCCGTTGGCCCGTTGGCCACATCATGGGCCACACTGTGCACATTGTGAAATCACACAAAAAAAAGAAAAAATGCTCAAATTAACCCATTTAGATTCTATACAAATTTTCCAAAAAACCTAAGTTTCTGTATCAGTGGTTTCATGCCAAGGACCCCCAGAATTATATGTAATTGGCCGCGGACCCCCATCTCAAAATATGTTAACGTTCCCTGAAAAGAGTATATAGGCCTATTCCAAGTTTTGCCACGATTTAAAAAATAAATAGCTGATCTACAAGCTCGTAGAGCGGCACCGAGTGCCACGCTATGAGCTTGTAGATCAGCTATTTCTTTCAACAGATGAAGTCTAAAATGATGGTTAAAGTGTGTTTAAGTGGGTTAAAACATGACGTGTGGCGTTGCAGGTACACCATCACCGACAGAAGCCTGGGCCGCCTGCTGGGTAGCATCAGCACCTCCTACAACACAGAGCTGCAGCTGTGGAAGGTGGGTATACGCTTGACGCGTTATTATGGATCCCACCGCAGTTCTAGGAAAGCCCTGCTGTGATTGGCCAGTAGTCGTTGTGATTGACAGTTCTCATTTTTGCGACCAGTCATTAATCCTACAACTACAACCTATCTCAAACCCTCACCCTAAACCTAACCCCCCACGGGGCAGCACACCTAAACCTAACCTTAACCCATGTCTAACCAATGACTAGTCTAAACTAAGTATGTACCCTAAACCTAACCTGCCACGGGGCAGCACACCTAAACCTAACCTTAACCCATGTCTAACCAATGACTAGTCTAAACTAGGTATGCACCCCCCTAAACCTAACCCGAACGGCCTAACCTCAGTAAAACGATGCCTTCCCGGGAGCCAATCAGACACATGGTGAGGCGGGTCTACCCTAGAACGTTGGTGGGATTCATAATCACGCAGCATTCAAATCAAATCAAATCAAATCAAATCAAACTTTATTTATAGAGCACATTTACAAAGACCAGAAGGTCACCCAAAGTGCTGCACATGAACATATAACCCTAACCCCTACCCTAACCCTAACCCTAACCCAAAGTGCTGTACATGAACATATAACCCTAACCCCTACCCTAACCCTAACCCTAACCCAAAGTGCTGTACATGAACATATAACCCTAACCCCTACCCTAACCCTAACCCAAAGTGCTGCACATGAACATATAACAACCAAAGTGCTGCACATGAACATATAACAAGCATACAATCAACACAAACAATATGGTATCGAAGCAACACAAGTATTTAGACAGGTTAACTAGGTCAAACAACATTGAATGCCAGGGAGAAACGGTGTGTTTTAAGCAAAGATTTGCTTAAAACACACACGCATTGACCACACGCATGGACCACACGCATTGACCACACGCATTGACCACACGCATTGACCATGTGCAGACCGCAGCCATGTTTCCATCAGAGTTTGGAAGCACTCGTTTTCAGTAAAGCAACGTTTGATTGATTGATTGATTGAAGAATTTATTAACAGTTTGCAGAATTACAGTACATTTCAAGCACAAACTCAATACAAAGGCTGTTAACTGTGAGTGGACGACCCAATTAAGCATTACACTTGTTTCCAATAGGGTCCACCATGTTCAAATCATCAAAACATTTAGAGACGTACAAATAGACACTTCTATAGACAGAACAGGAATTCATCATAAAGGAGGTAAAAAGGGAAAAGAAATATATACAGTGAGGGGAAAAGGGGGGGGGGGCGGATTCAGATTTTACGGGGGCCAGTTTCGAATTGCAGCCATCCGTAGGTGCCCTTTGAGAGCGGTTTTGAAGGAGTCAAGGGATTCGCATGTCTTAATGACAGTTGGTAGGGCGTTCCACATTTTGGTGGCATAGGAGCGAAAAGAATTTAGTCCCTTGTTTACGTCCTGCTGCCTCCTGCATTATGTGCTAATTATAAACAGGTGGTACACAGCTGGGCTGTCGAGTGATATCTAACGAGCACTTGAACTGCAAACACTTAGAAAAAGAATCACCTGCGAGGACACAAAGTATCTCATAACAACATGTTCTATGGTGGATTTTTATGAAACAAACACTTTGAGGATAGAAAGAGGATATGGGTAAAAAATTAACGAAAGTTGCACTAATATTTTAGAAATAGGTCAACAATACAAGTGAGTTAGTTTTGTGGATTAATTTACTTTTACTGCGTGGTCCCCTACCTGTGCCCCCCACAAAATGACCAGAACTACTTAATATTTCACCAAAACCTAGAGCAGAACTCCCACCACGGGACTCGGGGCAACCAATTCATACAGTTGCAACCACTATATTAATGGCAAGTATTTCATACAACTTATGTTCATGAACTATCCCTTTAAACAACGTTAAACAATGTTAAACTCACTTTGCCTGTTGCTTTGCCACTCGATGTGCCATCCTACTATAAATGCGCCACGTCTCTGCGTACGTGCGTACGTGTGTGCGTGCGTACGTACGACTTCACATTCGACACACGCGTTCCACACCCCCGCAGGGAGTGCAGTGCCAGGTATCGAGTCGGTCGGACCCACGGTTTTCCAGAACCACACACAAAAGGCTCTGGTCAGGCTCTGCCAGTGGGCCTAATGAGGCCAACTCCTTTCACCTGTGCAATTTCCAGCCTCTGCCTCAGCCAATTGAGGCTCAACCAATCAGGCTCTGCCAGTGGGCCGAATTGATTGCCAAGTACACTTTTCAGTTTGCAGTCTTCACACACAGGCACACACACAGATCTCCAAACTTTATTTGTATAGCACCTTTCATGACATGAAATGCAGCTCAAAGTGCTTCACAGAGCAATGGAGAAAATAGAAGAAGAAAAAGAAAAGCAAGGCTTAAAACATTAAAATAATAGCAGTAATGCAATACAGTGAGGACATGAACAACAAGGAATTTTAAAGATCAAGTAAAACATGCGAGTATACTTCTCCCCCCAACACTGTCACTTCTTCCTCAGATGGAGCATTTCTTCAAGCTGACCCCGAACGCCGGAGCGGGGGAGATGCCTCGGCAGCAGGCCCTGGAGACCGTCAGGAACAACATCCAATGGGTCACCAGGAACCAGGAGGAGATCCGGGCCTGGCTGGACCTCCACGTGGCCTGAGGAGACCCAGGAACCAGGGGGAGATCCGGGCCTGGCTGGACCTCCACGTGGCCTGAAGAGACCCAGGAACCAGGAGGAGATCCGGGCCTGGCTGGACCTCCACGTGGCCTGAAGAGACCCAGGAACCAGGAGGAGATCCGGACATGGTTGGACCCATAGATGTATATATATAAGAAAGCTAGATGGCTCACCCGCCTCTGGCCAATGGAGAGCGACGTCGCTATGTGGCGGCCATCTTACCTCGGGGGGCAGCATAACATTGTGTCTATGGGGCATGTACTTTTTAAATAACCATAACTTGCTAAATTTTCAACCGATTTTCAAACGGTTTGGTTTGTTATAAACATCAGAGACGTCCACATACTTATATGCTTTTATACAACGTTGAAAAAAACTAAATTAAGCAGATAAAATCGTCCTGAATCGTAGCCACGTTGACAACGTTTGTAATAAACCAACCCGTTTGTAAATCCGTCAAGATTTGAGCGAGTTATGACTGTTTTAGTTTGAGCTGCCATTGAACATACTGTACTGTAGCCCCGAAGCAAGATGGCCGCCGGGTGAACTACGTCAGAGACTCCGCCTTGAGCCATCTAGCCTTTATATACAGTATGTCTATGGGCTGGTAGAGTACATAGAACTACACATCCCACAATGCACTGGGCCATCTAGCCTTTATATAGGTATATGGTTGGACCTCCACCTGGCCTGAAGAGAACACATCAGTCATGGTGAAACAACCGACGTCATGTCAAGGACCCCCAAGTCGACACTAATTAGACCACGGACCCTCCATTTGAAAATATACGCCGCAAGGACCCCCCACAAGAGAAGATTTTTACGGCTCTAGCAGTGACTCTCAACCATTTTCATTTCAAGGGCCCCCCGGTTTGACCTAAATTATAGGCTATACGGACCCCCATTTAATGGCATTTCTATCTCTGGGACCCAACATTTATATTGTAAAATCAATGTTAATTTAACCCTGAGAGTGTACAAATGGAAATGTGTACACTTTCAGAGATACAGACCCATAAGGGTCCATTTGTTTCCTAACTATCATTTAGCTGGGGGATCCCCTGGAACTCCCCCAAGGACCCCTGGGGGTCCCCGGACCCCACTTTGGGAACCACTGCCCTAGAATAATCAGGGGTTTGGGCAACTTTGACGATGGAGAAGGAAGGGGTGGAACGAGAGTAATTTAGTAAGAGAGTGGCGACACTAGCGTCGACTCCCATTGTAACAATGGAATGCGGAAGTGCTCATTCTATCTCAATGGGATAGGTCCAGCCATAGGAGCAATGTGTGGAACTATAGCCCAGTGGTAACCAACCTTTTCAAGCCCAAGAGCCCATTTTATTCCCAATTGTAAGCCATGATCTACCACTAAAATAGGCTATGTTTAAAAAAACACTTTTTGACAGGCTCAATGCATGTGCACACAAACACTATAGTTTAAATAAGAATAAATACTGATAATCAATGCCAAAATATTAAGACAAATGTATTTTTCCATAGTCAGACTGCTTGCCTGTGTAGGTATAGTAGTGAGTGAGAGGCTGTTTAGCTCTGTGGGTTTTTAGTTGTGCATCACAAGTTCACACCGGATAGCGGTCAAACAAGAGAACAAACAAACTCTGCAGTTGATGACTCGATACACATGTCTGGGGCCATCACTGATACACATGTCTGGGGCCATCACTGATACACATGTCTGGGGCCATCACTGATACACATGTCTGGGGCCATCACTGATACACATGTCTGGGGCCATCACTGATACACATGTCTGGGGCCATCACTGATACACATGTCTGGGGCCATCACTGATACACATGTCTGGGGCCATCACTGCGAGCTATTCAAAATCCACATTCTGTGTATTGGTAGTGATGGCTGGCTGCCTGTCAGTCTGACACCCGCTCACTCCGGGATCTACTTGAATGGCTCGTGCGAGCTACTGGTAGCTCCCGAACCCCTGGTTGGTTACACCCGCTTTGTGGCGAGATCAAAACGTGTCGCTACTCTCCTACTCTACACTCTGAGTGGAACCAATAACCAACGTTGACTCTAGAATAATCAGGGGTTTGGGCAACTTTGACGATGGTGAAGGAAGGGGGCGGGGCTGCTATGTTTCCACACTCACTCCAGATAATAGGGGCCACATTGCATAATATAATATATTACTCGCAAAAAATAGCCGATCTACAAGCTCAAAACGCAGATCGGCTATTTTCTGTTTTGCTTCATTTGAATTGAAATCCTGAAATGGGTTTTGCTATTTTTTTAATTGGAAATGGGTTTTGCTATTTTTTTAATTGGAATGCTGAAAGGTACACTTTTAACTTTAATTTAATTTCAAATGCACTTAGTTATTGTTATTATTGTTATGTTATAACTTTATGAACTAAATACAAATACTGTACATTGGAAGTGGGCCTACTCGTCATGATTACATTACAAATACTGTACATTGGAAGTGGGCCTACTAAACATGATTACATTTATAAACTGAAGTAATTAAAGCGGGTCATGTTTGCATGTTTGGACTTGTTAACAGCTGAAATCAATGATATCAGTATTCTGATGTCATGACCACGCCAGGCCCAGGAAATGAATCCCAATGCATTTTTCCTCATAGACATTTCAAAAAGTATTTATTTAAAAACGGTTACGCCGCGGACAAAGCCAACTCCAGTCATGACAAATCATGACAATAAACACAATATTTTGGACCAAACAAACAATTACAAAGAAGAATAACAACAAAAAAAGTGTTGTAACCTGCCGTTTTATTCTACTTTCTTTGTTTGGCCCAAAACATTGTGTTTATTGTCATGATTTGTCACGACAAGAGTTGGCTTTGTCCGCGGCGTAACCGTCTTTAAATAAAAACTTTCTGAAAAGTCTATGAGGAAAATGAACGGAGAATCATTTCCTGGGCCATGGTAGGGGGCGGGACTGCGACGCTCTATGTCGTAACTCTATTACATGGCTCTGGGCCTCACTAGC
The DNA here is from genome assembly GCF_951216825.1 of Electrona antarctica. Classification (NCBI taxonomy): domain Eukaryota; kingdom Metazoa; phylum Chordata; class Actinopteri; order Myctophiformes; family Myctophidae; genus Electrona; species Electrona antarctica. The sequence goes on from NW_027637603.1 coordinate 250,393, forward strand.
TGAGGATGCCAGCTATATCCCACCAGCTAAACATCTCCCAACAAACTCCACAGAGAAGGCGTTGTCTTTATGTAGTTTTACTGGTCAATTTGTGAAACTGTATAACAACAAAATACAAACATTCCCAAAGTATTGTTACAAAACAGAACGCAATGTGACAAACAGAGCAAAGCTAGACACACACACATCACTGTAGCTGCTTGTAAAACGCATTTGTAGTGGCGTGCACAGATAGACACTAGGGGGTGCTAGAGCACCACCTGCCCTTGCCCTCTGGACAGCAATGTGCCTTTTGAAAAAAAGAAAAATATATATATATTTTTAGTGTACATAATTATGTGGACCATGGTGACTGATCAATTCTTGATTAAAAAATAGCTTCTAATATATTATCTATGCCCCAAAATCTATAAATCTCACACTATTAAACCAGGCAACCGGCCGGTTCCACGCGCTCTGCACAAGGTGCCCTTTTTCACTTGAGCACCTGCCCCTCTAAATGTCTGTGCACGCCACTGCACATTTGTACATGTATGCAAACAACATGAAATAAGCTGCCATCAGTAAGTCTGATTACTCACAGACATTGCTTTATCCCAAGAGAGGACAGACAAACAGGAGCACTGGAGCTGGAGGCGTTTCACTGACTGCAGCACAGCTGAAATATACAGATTATCTAATTGCAAGCACAAGGCAAACATGAAAACAAGAAACCCTGTGGTACCACAGGGTGGTGCTGTTGCACAGAATAACTAAACATGACCACTACACTGTGGGGGCAAAACAATTAACGGCCGCCAACACAGTCACACCTGCTTAAAACTTAGCCCGAAGTCTTCTCTTCATTATGTCAAGGACCCCCAGATTAATATGTGTTTGCCCGCGTGGACCCCCTGGACCCCCTACCCCCCCGACCCGCGTGGACCCCCTACCTGGACCCCCTACCTGGTCCTATGTATTAGTAGGGAGTCCGCGTGGACCCCCTATCTGGAATATGCAGGAAGACCCCAGACAAGTCTTCTCTTCATTATGTCAAGGACCCCCAGATTAATATGTGTTTGCCCGCGTGGACCCCCTACCTGGTCCTATGTATTAGTAGGGGGTCCGCGTGGACCCCCTATCTGGAATATGCAGGAAGACCCCAGACAAGTCTTCTCTTCATTATGTCAAGGACCCCCAGATACCCCCACGTGGACCCCCTACCTGGAATATGTCAAGGACCCCCAGATTAATATGTATTTGCCCGCGTGGACCCCCTACCCCCACGTGGACCGCCTACCTGGAATATGTCAAGGACCCCCAGATTAATATGTATTTGCCCGCGTGGACCCCCTACCCCCACGTGGACCCCCTACCTGGAATATGTCAAGGACCCCCAGATTAATATGTATTTGCCCGCGTGGACCCCCTACCCCCACGTGGACCCCCTACCTGGAATATGTCAAGGACCCCCAGATTAATATGTATTTGCCCGCGTGGACCCCCTACCCCCACGTGGACCCCCTACCTGGAATATGTCAAGGACCCCCAGATTAATATGTGTTTGCCCGCGTGGACCCCCTACCCCCCCGTGGACCCCCCCGCGTGGACCCCCTACCTGGAATATGCAGGAAGACCCTAGACAAGATTAGTTTTGTGTGTCAAGATACATTTTCAGGGCAGTGCATGTTCTACTGCCATACAAAGGGCATAGTGCATGTTCTACTGCCATACAAAGGGCATAGTGCATGTTCTACTGCCATACAAAGGGCATAGTGCATGTTCTACTGCCTTACAAAGGGCATAGTGCATGTTCTACTGCCATACAAAGGGCATAGTGCATGTTCTACTGCCATACAAAGGGCATAGTGCATGTTCTACTGCCATACAAAGGGCATAGTGCATGTTCTACTGCCATACAAAGGGCATAGTGCATGTTCTACTGCCATACAAAGGGCATAGTGCATGTTCTACTGCCTTACAAAGGGCATAGTGCATGTTCTACTGCCTTACAAAGGGCATAGTGCATGTTCTACTGCCATACAAAGGGCATAGTGCATGTTCTACTGCCTTACAAAGGGCATAGTGCATGTTCTACTGCCATACAAAGGGCATAGTGCATGTTCTACTGCCTTACAAAGGGCATAGTGCATGTTCTACTGCCATACAAAGGGCATAGTGCATGTTCTACTGCCATACAAAGGGCATAGTGCATGTTCTACTGCCATACAAAGGGCATAGTGCATGTTCTACTGCCATACAAAGGGCATAGTGCATGTTCTACTGCCATACAAAGGGCATAGTGCATGTTCTACTGCCATACAAAGGGCATAGTGCATGTTCTACTGCCATACAAAGGGCATAGTGCATGTTCTACTGCCATACAAAGGGCATAGTGCATGTTCTACTGCCATACAAAGGGCATAGTGCATGTTCTACTGCCATACAAAGGGCATAGTGCATGTTCTACTGCCATACAAAGGGCATAGTGCATGTTCTACTGCCATACAAAGGGCATAGTGCATGTTCTACTGCCATACAAAGGGCATAGTGCATGTTCTACTGCCATACAAAGGGCATAGTGCATGTTCTACTGCCATACAAAGGGCATAGTGCATGTTCTACTGCCATACAAAGGGCATAGTGCATGTTCTACTGCCATACAAAGGGCATAGTGCATGTTCTACTGCCATACAAAGGGCATAGTGCATGTTCTACTGCCATACAAAGGGCATAGTGCATGTTCTACTGCCATACAAAGGGCATAGTGCATGTTCTACTGCCATACAAAGGGCATAGTGCATGTTCTACTGCCATACAAAGGGCATAGTGCATGTTCTACTGCCATACAAAGGGCATAGTGCATGTTCTACTGCCATACAAAGGGCATAGTGCATGTTCTACTGCCATACAAAGGGCATAGTGCATGTTCTACTGCCATACAAAGGGCATAGTGCATGTTCTACTGCCATACAAAGGGCATAGTGCATGTTCTACTGCCATACAAAGGGCATAGTGCATGTTCTACTGCCATACAAAGGGCATAGTGCATGTTCTACTGCCATACAAAGGGCATAGTGCATGTTCTACTGCCATACAAAGGGCATAGTGCATGTTCTACTGCCATACAAAGGGCATAGTGCATGTTCTACTGCCATACAAAGGGCATAGTGCATGTTCTACTGCCATACAAAGGGCATAGTGCATGTTCTACTGCCATACAAAGGGCATAGTGCATGTTCTACTGCCATACAAAGGGCATAGTGCATGTTCTACTGCCATACAAAGGGCATAGTGCATGTTCTACTGCCATACAAAGGGCATAGTGCATGTTCTACTGCCATACAAAGGGCATAGTGCATGTTCTACTGCCATACAAAGGGCATAGTGCATGTTCTACTGCCATACAAAGGGCATAGTGCATGTTCTACTGCCATACAAAGGGCATAGTGCATGTTCTACTGCCATACAAAGGGCATAGTGCATGTTCTACTGCCATACAAAGGGCATAGTGCATGTTCTACTGCCATACAAAGGGCATAGTGCATGTTCTACTGCCATACAAAGGGCATAGTGCATGTTCTACTGCCATACAAAGGGCATAGTGCATGTTCTACTGCCATACAAAGGGCATAGTGCATGTTCTACTGCCATACAAAGGGCATAGTGCATGTTCTACTGCCATACAAAGGGCATAGTGCATGTTCTACTGCCATACAAAGGGCATAGTGCATGTTCTACTGCCATACAAAGGGCATAGTGCATGTTCTACTGCCATACAAAGGGCATAGTGCATGTTCTACTGCCATACAAAGGGCATAGTGCATGTTCTACTGCCATACAAAGGGCATAGTGCATGTTCTACTGCCATACAAAGGGCATAGTGCATGTTCTACTGCCATACAAAGGGCATAGTGCATGTTCTACTGCCATACAAAGGGCATAGTGCATGTTCTACTGCCATACAAAGGGCATAGTGCATGTTCTACTGCCATACAAAGGGCATAGTGCATGTTCTACTGCCATACAAAGGGCATAGTGCATGTTCTACTGCCATACAAAGGGCATAGTGCATGTTCTACTGCCATACAAAGGGCATAGTGCATGTTCTACTGCCATACAAAGGGCATAGTGCATGTTCTACTGCCATACAAAGGGCATAGTGCATGTTCTACTGCCATACAAAGGGCATAGTGCATGTTCTACTGCCATACAAAGGGCATAGTGCATGTTCTACTGCCATACAAAGGGCATAGTGCATGTTCTACTGCCATACAAAGGGCATAGTGCATGTTCTACTGCCATACAAAGGGCATAGTGCATGTTCTACTGCCATACAAAGGGCATAGTGCATGTTCTACTGCCATACAAAGGGCATAGTGCATGTTCTACTGCCATACAAAGGGCATAGTGCATGTTCTACTGCCATACAAAGGGCATAGTGCATGTTCTACTGCCATACAAAGGGCATAGTGCATGTTCTACTGCCATACAAAGGGCATAGTGCATGTTCTACTGCCATACAAAGGGCATAGTGCATGTTCTACTGCCATACAAAGGGCATAGTGCATGTTCTACTGCCATACAAAGGGCATAGTGCATGTTCTACTGCCATACAAAGGGCATAGTGCATGTTCTACTGCCATACAAAGGGCATAGTGCATGTTCTACTGCCATACAAAGGGCATAGTGCATGTTCTACTGCCATACAAAGGGCATAGTGCATGTTCTACTGCCATACAAAGGGCATAGTGCATGTTCTACTGCCATACAAAGGGCATAGTGCATGTTCTACTGCCATACAAAGGGCATAGTGCATGTTCTACTGCCATACAAAGGGCATAGTGCATGTTCTACTGCCATACAAAGGGCATAGTGCATGTTCTACTGCCATACAAAGGGCATAGTGCATGTTCTACTGCCATACAAAGGGCATAGTGCATGTTCTACTGCCATACAAAGGGCATAGTGCATGTTCTACTGCCATACAAAGGGCATAGTGCATGTTCTACTGCCTTACAAAGGGCATAGTGCATGTTCTACTGCCATACAAAGGGCATAGTGCATGTTCTACTGCCTTACAAAGGGCATAGTGCATGTTCTACTGCCATACAAAGGGCATAGTGCATGTTCTACTGCCTTACAAAGGGCATAGTGCATGTTCTACTGCCATACAAAGGGCATAGTGCATGTTCTACTGCCTTACAAAGGGCATAGTGCATGTTCTACTGCCATACAAAGGGCATAGTGCATGTTCTACTGCCATACAAAGGGCATAGTGCATGTTCTACTGCCATACAAAGGGCATAGTGCATGTTCTACTGCC